>NC_057804.1:596574211-596754913 GCF_018294505.1 Triticum aestivum | reverse complement strand
TGGAGGCTGGAGGAGGTCGACGGTAGCCCGTGGAGGCAGGAGGAGGTCGACGGTGGAGATGAAGATTATCTCGTGGAGTCCCGTTTTGCGGTACGCCACACCCGTCCCGATGAACAGGACCCCCGTTTCGACCGTAGAGCTCCAACACAAGTCTGTTTCGTCCGTTTTGTGGTACGCCACACCCTTCCCGATCAACAGGACCCCCGTTTCGACCGTAGCGCTCCAACACAAGTCCGATCCTTCCGTTTTGCGGTACGCCACACCCCTCCCGATCAACAGGACCCCCGTTTCGACCGAGTAGGTCTGTTTTGCGGTACGCCAGACCCCTCCCGATGAACAGGATCCCGTTTTGAACGTGGCCGGTCAAACACAAGGCCGTTTCCTCCATTCTGCGGTACGCCAGGCCTCGTTTCAATCACCTGTTCCGTCCAAGCCCTCCCGATGAACACGACCACACATTCCGTTCTGACCCAGCCGGTTGGCTCCCACGCGTTCCGTTGCCTCCCGATAAACACGATGCATTCCGTTGCCTCCCCATGAACACAACGCATTCTGTTGCCTCCCCATGAACACGACGACGATGTTGTTTCTCCGTTCTGACCCAGCCATGTACATGAGCCCTGGCCGTACGTATGCGCGAGTAGGCGTTCGAGACCCTGCCCATATGTACACATACGTGGCCGTATTTTCTTTCTTGCACCCTGGCCGCCATACGTACATGTACATGCTACGTGCGCGCCTCTACTACGACACGTGCGCGCCTCTACATCGACCAGTATGTACGTACACGTTCGCGACCAGAATGACAACGCTACGTACACTTTGACCAAATGGGTCCCGACTGTCAGGCACTTCCTTGCCTGCGAAGATGTAGCTGGTGGGTCCCAGCAGTCAGGGGGGCGAATCATTTTTTTTGCCCGGACGCACTTCCTTGCGTGCGAAGGTGTAGCTGGTGGGTCCCATCAGTCAGGGGGCGAATTGTTATTTTTTTCGAACACACTTCCTTGCATGCGAAGGTGTAGCTGGTGGGTCCCAGCAGTCAGGGGGGAAACATTTTTTCGCGAAATACGGTGGCTCGTCCGGTGGGTCCATGCTATCAGGTGGAGGAATAATTATTTTGCGTGTAATAAGGAGACATTTCCTTGCGTGCGGCCGTGGACCCAGCTGTCGGCCTCTCCATGTACAGTCCACTTCTGATGCATGTCGGTCGTTGACCACGTTGACCAGGCCGTGCCGAGAGCACCAGGGCGGTGGACGACAGCGAGGCCTAGGAAGGGAACGACAAGGAGGCAGGGAAGACTCGGTAGTTGTTTCCCACGCGGAGGGGAGTTGGACTATACGAGGGTTTACTAGGTTGTCTGCCGTCGTCGGATAATAACAATAGGTGTGGGTGAGTAGACGGATGGCTAGGCCAATGATGGGAGTACGATGGGGCGGTGAGGCCTACGCGGCAGCACAGCCGGCCGCGGGGAGGGGGAGCAGACAGTCCCGCCGACGCTTGTTTGAGCGGCTGGAGCAGGAAGAGCAGAGATTGAAGAAGCACGACGACTGTTGGATGAACATCGTATGGTCACTGGAGCTAGAATCATTCATATTGACTAAGTTGACAAAGCCCTCCGTCCCCGTAACTTAGTAGACCCACAAGTCAGCCTACCACCATGGTGGGTCGCAGCTAGCAGGGGGAGTATTCATTTTTTCGTGCGTAATAAGGAGGCACTTCCGGTGGGTCCGAGCTGACAGCGGGGGGAACATTTTTTTCGCGAAATACGGTGGTCGTCTGGTGGGTCCCAGCAGTCAGGGGGAAAAGTTTTTTTCACAAAAATACGATGGTCTGTCCGGTGGGTCCCAGTAGTCAGCGGGAAACATTTTTTTCGCGAAATACTGGTGGCCTGTCCGGTGGTTCCCAGCTGTCAGGTGGAGAAATAATTATTTTGCGCGAGATAAGGAGTCACTTCCTTGCGGCTGCTGTGGACCCAGCTGTCAGCCTCTCCACGTACAATACTCTTCCAATGGAAGTCGGTCATTAACCACATTGACCACGCCGTGCCGAGAGCACCACGATGATGGACGATCGCGAGGCCTAGGAAGGGGACGACGCAGAGCCGGGTAAGACACGGCAGTGGATGCCTACGCGGAGAGGAGTACAAGGGTTCACTGGTTCGGCTGCGGTGTGAGGCTGCTGTCGCCGCAGAATAACAGGGGGAGTGGGTGAGTGGAGGGATGGCTGGCCAGTGGTTGGAGTAGTATGGGGCGGTGAGGTCTCCACGGTAGCACAGCCGACCACAGGAGGCAGGAGCATGCGGCACGACCGGCGATGCTTTGGACGGCTGGAGCAAGAAGACTAGACCAGAGGTTGAAGAAGCACCATGGCCGTTGGATGGACATCGTTGACCATGCCGCGCCGAGAGCACCAGGGCGGTGGACGACGGCGACTCGGAGCCGGGGAAGACACGGCAGTGGCTTCCCACGCGGTGGAGAGTATGAGGGTTGACTGGTTCGACTGCCATCGCCGGAAAATAATAGGAGGTGTGGGTGAGTAGAGGGATAGACAGGCCAGGGATGCGAGTATGATGGGGTCGTGAGGCCTGCTCGGCAGCACAGCCGGTCACGGGAGGCGGGAGCAGGCGGTTCCGACGGCGCTGGTTTGGGCGGCTTGGGCAGGAAGATCAGAGACTGAAGAAGCACGATTGCCATTAGATTGACATCTAACAGTCTCACACTGGTAGAGTCGATTGTTGACTAAGTTTCTTTTTTGAGAAACCTTGTGTACGCATGAACTTAGTAGGCCCACAAGTCAGCCCATTTGCTATTTTTTATAATTTGCAGCCCATTTGCTAATTCTTAAGTAATTTATTACAACCCATTTTCTGCCCAGGAGCACGGTCAAAAAGTTCAACCTTATTTTGCATATTTTGGTGGAGTTCGAGCTGTTGTAATCCCAAAATGATAAACATTTTTTTAAGAACTTATTGATTTGCCAAAAAAATCATTTTGTTTTTGTAAGCAAATAAGATGTGGGACAATTGAGTTGGTTTAAGGGAAAACCAGTGTAAAAAAATCAGGGGGTGGGAAAAAACAACAAAAATAAGGATGTAACTATGAAAAGGGAATTTTATGTGTTTTCAATATAATGATATGTGTATATGAACTAGTAAAACTATAGGTAGAGATTAGAAAACGGATGTAGGACATGCGTTTCAAGAGGAAAATAGAACTGGGATGTGTGTTTGATTCAGTAAAAAATCTACCTGCGGATGTTGTAACACAAAATATAACTAACACTGGCGGGCTAGAGGCCAGTAAATACCTGCTGGATCTTTGTGCCCCATTGTCTTCATGGGCTGGGCCTGTTAAAAACAAAACTAACCCTGGGCAGTCTACAACCCAATTGAAACTTGCTCGACCTGAAAAAACAATATACGTGCTCAATAAACGAGTGAATTCTGCAAGTACATACTGATAACTGGGATGCAACAGGGATATTGTTTTTTCATCGTGATAATAAGTGCATGCACTTGTTTTGAAAAAATTAAAGAACCGGGAATTCGAACGACAGGTGCTTATGCTACCCATCAAATAAAAATTAGGTGCCTGAAAATTCGTTTCAAAACAAATGATTCAACTTTATATCCACGTCGACCCTCGGCATGATGGTTGGAAGCAAATGCAAGTTCATACCAAAAGATCATTAACAATAATACAAACTTGCGGACGACAAGTTAGTACAACTACCAATACCAAACTAACTTATAATCTTTTTACTCTTGGCCCTAGTGTTCGTCTGGTAGAAAATCTTGCAGAGGACCAGCTCCCGCTCCTTCTCTTGCTCCAAGTGCCCGAGGTGGTAGTGGTGCATCACCCAGTTGGTCCTCTGCTGGTCGAAGTTCTTGTTGGTGTGCAGCACCAGAACCTTTTTTGCTGCCCGTCTGCTGGCCGCTGACCATCACCGGCAAGGTATTGCCGATCTTGTGCCATATCGCTTGCATGCCACACTTCGACTGTATCTTGTGACGCGTCCACGTGCCCCTTTTGAACGCCCTAGAATTGCGCTAGAAGAAATGCTTCCTTAGGCCACTCAGTGTGATACCTGCAGTATTGTGGAATACAAGTTTTAGTGTACGTAGTTGGCATTTTCATAACATCTTTGGCATGTTGCAGTCACTTGTTTCACTTTTTATTAACTGTCAAATTGTAATTGCTTCACCAGGTCTGTGTCTAAAAAGAAAAATAGTGCTATAAACAAAGGAATATGTTTGTGCAAGTAGACGGCCCATCGGTGTCTTACTTGGAAGTTTCTCAGGTTGGGTGTAGGATATGCCGTGCTCGCTGTCGATGGTTGGTATGAACAAATCGATGAGAGACTGAAATCTCGCGTTGTCAGCATTCACTTTGGCCTCAAGGTGCTCGATCAGCTCCTGATCCGTGGGATCAAACTTGACACCAGCCGACAACACCGGCCAATCCTTCTTCGACTTGCATCGGTAATTCCAGTTATATGGTACTCAATGTATGATCAATCGACTGTTTTAAGTGAATGATGAGATTTGATAGATAAGTGGTACTCCGAATTTGAAGACCAGAATACCCGAACACGCCACCGGGATTCTTGTGTCACCTCACGCGCAGCGTGTTGTCACGTCAATTCAATGTGTGGACATGATGAATAATTTGACCGACGTAACTAGTACTGCTACTGTACTACTTACTAGTCGTATTTAGCGTCACAATTTATACATAGGTTTAACTAACAAGTACGCACTTGAAGCCTAACTGATATATATATATATATATATATATATATAGTTAGGATGCACTTGATCCCAGGAAGGTATCTATCCTTCAAACCAGAGGAGTGCTTCAAACTAACAACAGTACATAATATCCAACAAAAGAGGGTTGTGCTACAGCAGCAGAATACATGGCTCAGTCTAGATATCAGCACGAATCAAGTTGTTCATATTTGCTGTTGGCATGAACCACATCGCCGCATATCGGGTTTGCAAAATCCATCCATCGCATGGAAGCTTGATGCCTTTCACACACTGAAGATTATCTGGCAACAAGCTGTGTCGACGAATCTCTGGATATGGTGATTCATGAAACCCATGGTATGATGTGTAAACACAGTCCCCCCTCGCGAATGGAAGTTGCATAGCACGATAATCATCGCCGGTGATATGATCGATGATTGGTTGGATGATCGGATAATTGAGCCCGAGGAACAAGGAGTAGTTGCCGAGGCTATAAACCCGCCTCCAGTTGAATACGCCTGGCCCAACGAAGCTAGGATCTTTCTCGAACAGAAGCAGCCATAGCAATCAATGTCACCAATGCCCCATGCATTGTACTGCATGTGGTTTGATGTAATGGTTTGGTCAATTTGGTACGTGCGAATGAGCATCAAATGATCGTCGTCAGCTGAACGAGCGATAAACCACCACCCATCGGCTGGTATGATTCCAGGTCCTGGAATCATGAAGGCCCGCGCATTTGCGTCTGCTGCAACAATTCAAATTGGAGACCAAAAGGACAAAAATAAACAATCATGTTCAGAGTATGTGTGGAATTAAGATTATTATAACAGTGACACGTATCATAGACAGAGAATTGCAATGCCATGGTCATAATCATACCCCAAGTTAAAAAAATAAGCCAATGGCTTTCATATTTTAGCAATATGTCATAGTTCAAACATCATGTAACAATGAGAGGAAAACATCTATGACAGCGCCTACTCATATTCTACCATAGCACTTACTACTACTGTTCTCATATCAACTCTAAGCAATAACATGCGTTGTTATAATAATCTTGTAAACGAGAGTAACATATAGCAATCATGATGTTATGCTCATAATATGTATTCTAACAATCATTATATGCCAATTGTTCTCATATCAACTCTAACAATAACATGTGTGGTCATAAAAATCTAGGAAATGAGAGGGACATATAGCAATGATGTGGTTATAGACATGCTATGTATTCTAAATTTGTAACAAATGAACAGGCAGTCGTATTCATAAGGTAAAGATGAGATGAGATAGAACAATTACACGACGATAGATTCCACCAGTATAGGCAGCCAATCTGTGCGTCGACCGCGTAAACGATGCCATCATGCACTATAGCATCAGACAGAAATGTTGCCTCAACAGGATTGATGATGAGCCATAACCATGTATGGTGGCCGGATTCCAGATAGACTAATCCCATGTTGAACAAGGCAATGAGCTTGTAATCCATGTAGTCTTCTGATGGTGTGGGCACTTTGCAGATTACTACTTTCTGCAAACAGAGGTCGAGCCAAAAGCTTGACGCGTCTCATGCATAGTAGGCAGGAGTGTCCAGCGGGCCGCGAGGCTCGATGATGGCGGTATCCAACGATGGAAGGGTGATCTCTCGCTCAGTGTAGATATCCACGAGACGCCACGGACTACCGGAGTGGTGTATGAGGACGATCCAGTTGGCCTTCATGCCCGCCCAGTAGTGGCCGCGCATGAAGGACAAGTGGACGGGTAGTGGTAGCATGTCGAGGGGCACCAAGGCAACCTCCATAGGGTCGTCAAGTCAGTGTCTGGGCCACCTACGAGGATCGGGCATCAGAAAGCAGGGTGTCTTGAAAAGAGCCGACCGGTTGCAGACGAGTAGACGGTACAAAGACACCGAGCATGCGGCCAGACGGACGGTGCTAAGTAGGTCCATACGACTATAGATCTGCTCCAAGAGAACATCGGGGAGGGAATTCCAATCACGGCTCTGCGTGTCAGTTGGTTCTACCATTGGGGTTTTTGGTTCCTGCGAGCCAGCGGGGAAGTGGATTCGGGCAGGCGAGTGAAGAAGCTTCTCCTTGTGTGGCCAAGCAGTGAGTGGGGGGATATGGTACGCGCGAGCTACCAAGGAAGATGGCGCGGGCGGGCGAGCAGTGAGCGGGGGTAAATGGTGTGCGGTCGACGATGGGGAACAGAGGAGGAAGAAGAAGAGAGGAGGAAGAAGAGTGGAAGACGGGGAAGAAAGTGCATTAAATCTCAATTCTACTAGTACTACTACCAGGATATACCGTCCTTCGGAGTGTAAATAGTTACACCGATGACATGTGGGTCTACCACAAGAGGCCCCATATGTCAATTAATGGAGGGAAGAGGTGCGTAGGTGTATTTGCAGAAGCGTGCTCTACAGGCAAACATGATGGCATACTGGGTAAGGCTAATTTAGTAACACCAACACGCTGGTTCAGCTTATTAATTACGTGTCCCATCTGCTGCCGCGTGTATTGTCACTTCACTACGAAGACTAGTTGAATAGTTCTCTCTGACTGAGATGGGGAATAATGGATCGCGAGGACTTCCTTTCTACAGTATCCCTATGCCTCTACGCTCACTTCACTCATTTTTCTCCGTACCTAGTCACTTGTTGAAGTCTGTAGAAAGACAAATACTCAGTATTTGGGAATAGAGGGAGGCTTTTACTCCGTATTTGGGAAAAGAGGGAGTATCACCATATGGAGGGAATAGAGGAAGCTTGAAATATGAACATGTCAATGGGAGGGAGTAAGCCCCATGCATGCATGCATGCATGCAACATGCAACACTCACACGTACACATGGACGCATGCAACACTCATGCACCCATGCGGCACACAGCACACGACGCAACACACATGCTCACGCTCAAGTGCTCAACCTACTCCCTACGTCCGTGAAAGACTGTACATTTAGAGATTTACACATTTACCAGGGCATAATTAACACCCAAAAGTAGCAGACTTATGTGTGCATGCGACCATTGAGAGAAGAAGATTAAATGAAGGCCGTTGCATGCTGTCATTAAGGATAGACATGTATCCTATACCTACAGCACAAGTTGGTGCATTAGTCAATCAATATCGATTTAGATTAAAGGCTAAATGCATAGGAATTGTAGATGTACATCATGTACTACACTCTTTGTTTTATAGCCGATGTACAATCTTTGTTAGAAGACCGAGGGAGTACATGTGCATGCACTCACATACACAGCTAGGGTGGTTCGCGCGCAAGGGTTGGACTCGTGTCGCGCCTGTGTAAAGTTTTGTTTAACTGATTTCTTTGCTCTGCCAACTGACAGGTGGGACCCAGAAACGAGGTGAAAATTTAACCAATCAACAAAGTGCCACGTCGACTATGTGGTCGGTTAGTAGGGTGCAATACGGTGCTCTACGATGAGCTAGTGATCGTATAATCACCGCAAAACTATATATAGTGACTGTAAAGAGCGTACTGTTACACACGTTGACCAACAGTGTATTTTTCTCATTTTAAATTAAGCCATATTAATCGGAAAGGATGCAGTATGGACTACTAGTACTTTTTTAGGGTATGGACTACTAGTACAAGTACTGCTTTGATGTGTCCCATCAACTCACCGAACGAGGAGAAGCTTGCTTACTACGCCTCTCCCTCGCCCACGCGTGTGGTGGTTTGTAGGACGAGGAGAGGGTTTTGAGTCTTTTGACTACAGCGCCCTCTGCCTATCCCTCTCCCTCGCCCTCTCCCTCGCCCTCGCGGTGGACCTGCAGCAGTTCAATCGGTGTTAGATTGCCAGAAGCATATTGTACTATAGTATCATCATTGTTGGACCTTCCGAAGAGGCGAAGAGCCAAGTGCAAGGTTCACACGAGTATGAACTGTTGAACCTCCCAAAGAGGCAAAGAGCCAAGCACAAGGTTTTATAGGAGTTGTCGTCCCAGTAGGAGTGTACTACAACTATAGCGAACGATGCTACTGTATGATGCCGCCACGTCACATATATCCAAAGCTATGCCACCTTTTTTTCTCAAAGAGCATGTTGGAGTCCGTGCAACAACCACACAAGTTGCACGTACACATAACACATTTACTAGTAATAAATTCTAAAGGACAAATGCCAGTATGCCACACAAGTTCATCTCCAATTCATGTGATAAACTTGTGCACGACTAGTCTACATATATTCACAGCGCTACCATTCACAATTGCCGTACTCCACTTACACGTTATAGATGGGCTACATGTCCTCCTCCAGGTTCCAGTCCCAGGTGTTCTTCATGGATGGCACGATCCATAGCGGTGGGCAACGGGAATCGTTGTCGTAGCTTTCTAGTCCAGTTCCACATGATGGAGACTCATCCAAGCTGAAGCAGCATAAATCAGGGATAGCGTGTCCCAGCATGTTATTCATCCGGCGGTGCGCACTGAAGACACAACCATGCTTCATGAACGACATGCCTTCTGTGTCGTGCATGGAAGGTGGCATCCACTTCATAATGGGGTAGCTGTCCTCGATGAAAAGCGAGTACTCTCCAAGAGTGTTCCTCGGCACCCACGTAGCATCACAGGGGTCGAACTCGGTGCCGTTCATCTTGTACACGTGGCGTCCCAGATCTGGACACATGGTGACGTACATAGTCAAGGTCCATGCATAATAATGTTGTGCTCAAATATGGCAGTCAGTAATACTGTGCAGCAAATAGTACTACTCCGGTATAGAGGAAGTAAAATAACCGGCTTATTATATATAGCCACTCTTGGCTACATGGATGAGATAGTAAGACATGGACAAACAAAAATGGTGGCAGCTAGTGGGTTCAAGTGTTCAAGGGCCTAGCTAGCTATACGCGACCTCCAAGGTAAAAAGTACTCCTACTAGTACTACTACTAAGTATACTACTAGTACAACAATGAAAGAGAAGGCGAAAGGGTTAAAAAATGGAATACCTGGGTAGATGGTGACAGTCCGATCGTGGTAGATTGTGTGACCATGTTGCACATCAGTGGTACCATGGGTAACGATTGCTAAGATAGTTGATCCCAATATGCCAAAGTCGGCTACAAGGTTCCAGGTTAGACCGAATCGTGGATGCAAATGCACATCCAAGATCGGCGATCTTATTTTGATCGGGGGATGACTGGTCCCTGCAAAATAATGGAGTACCGTCAGGGATGCAAATGATGGTTTGTGCATTCCGTTTGTAATCTCCCGTACTGTAGGATGGCAACCACATGAAACAAGTCCCCTGTCTTGTCACCGCGAAGATGCGGCCTAGATGGCGCACGGCGTCTTCGAACGTGTAGGGGTACAAATCGGTCGCCGCCAACATGCGCCAGCCTCTGCCATTACTGCCTCTTGCATTGATGGCAATCCTTATGTCGAACACCGCGATGAGATAGTAATCGTCATAGCCACGTCGCTTTGTCGGCGGGTCCGCAATTCTTATCTTCTTCAATCTCATGCAGGCATCATCATACGTATTCAAGCCCAGCCTGTCCGGAAGGCCGATCCCAATGGTGGAGAAGGGGTCTACCAGAACGGCTGCACTGCTGTGGATGTTGTGAAAAATGATTGTGGTATCCGGCTGGAGGTATGCAAGCCAATCTTCGTTGGCACCGACCCGGACCTATATATAAGACGGTGGGAAGCGGAGAAATTACGGGATGGAAATGGAATAACTAAGTACTACATGATCAAACTCCATTACTGATCTGCTCATCGGACAAAATCCGACTACCTCTCAACGTAGGAAAATCTAGCGGAGTCAATGTGCAACCATGTCCAGGGAGCGGTGTACTGTTCGAAAGATTATCCCATAGAAGAACCTTCTCCTCGAGGACGCATGGAAGACCAGCAAGCATGGCTTTTTCCCAAGCCTGTTCAAGCAGCGTCTTGAAAAAGTTGGTGCAGGAAGCACCCAGTCTTGCGGCGGTGAGGACGCCGGAGCGGCGTGTGATTTCTCCGAGAGGTTCATCGTCCAAGGTCTCCCAGCCCCGACGAGGAGGAGAACCGCCTGGCGAATCCATGGGAGCAAGGACGAACTGCCTTCTCTTCGGGGGGAGGGGAACTGGCGAGGAGGAGATAAGAGCATAGTAACCGCAGGGCCTCGTCCCTTCCAACTGTAGATCGTTCCTCAACGAAGGGGTGATGCTATTATTTACTACTAGTACTAGCATTATGGAACGTTATGGGATTGCATTATACTATAAATAATTGCACTAGTAAGAAATTTTTGGCACTAGGTAGTAGTTTTTGGAGTGGATTAAGAAATTTTGGGTATGTTTTTGCCATTTTTTGTACACGCCAACTAGTGTTAAAAAACATCTTACATTATGTGACGGAGGAGTACGTACTCCTACTGTAGCAGTACTAGTACTACTTTTCCTCAACTAGTAGTGCGATGTACTGTACTTCTAGTCTAGTCTAGTATAGTGCACCAGTTTTGAACTCTTGAATCTCAGGGCCAAGGAGCTACAGTTGAAAGTGGAGGGTATTACTGTTCTCTAGAACCATCACTGTACTATCAATGCAGGGAAAGTACACCTGCATAGTGGCCTAGTGGGTACTCTCGGTGCTCTATTCAGCCACTCCTCTCACATAGCTGGCCTACTCAGCCGCTCCTCTCACGCGCACACTAGCAGCCTGTTTATCAGTGATGGTTACTGTGGGGGCAGAACATTTGAGTTATTTGATACAGCGAGACTAGGCTTTTTGCTTCCGTTTGTAGAGGTGTAATGGATCTCGTCGAACTTTGTTAGTAGTTCCTTCTTTATGAATGAGATGATGTAAAGCTTTTGCCTCCGTTTAAAAAAACACGTCAAGAGGAATTTCTTTTATAGTAGAGCCGATAATGGAGTGAAGTCCATGTGTGCAACGCCACAAGCTAGAGAGTTGTAGTAGAGCACTTTATGTACAGAGCCATATTGCACAGTTCCCAATGCCCCGCTAGGCTTTTCCGGCTCCTCGGGCTTAATTAGGAGGCGCTAGTTTAAATATGCTACTAGCTGATGAGGAAGCTGCAAGCGAGGTGCGGCTAGGGCGAGCACACGAGCCACGGGATGCTGGGAAGGAAAAACCGTTCACGTGGTTAGGCTATCCAGTGCACCCAGATTGTGGGGCCACACGTCCGTTTGACTTCAAAACTCAAACTACCCGTGTAAAATATTGGCTCGCAGCGAAGTGTAGTAGTTCTATTTTTTTTAAAAGGCCGCCGTGCGTTCGGCCGGGATCGAACCCACAAAACAAGGTATACACTACCGCGACCACTAGTAGTACTTGTTGGAGTACAATGTAACCTAGAATCGCCTTTTGTCGCTAGTAGTACGTACATTGTTCCTTACAAGAAACCCCTAATAATGCAAGAAACCACTAAAATGCCAAGAAACTACTACCACTTGCATACGTGGCAGACTTAAGATAAGACTACCTTATCAACCATTGTACATGCTCTTACCAACCAGCCCTACCAAGAAACGACTACTCTACAAAGTGTCATTATAGGCACGTTTCAACCCATGGCCCTGTTTGGATACATTTGTTGTCAATCTAACCCTGCCATTCAAACAACACTTTGGTTTGAGTTAGTTTAGGGTTAGAATCTAAATCGAACCTCTAACAGGGCCCATGTCTCCCATTAAGTCAACGCCTTCTATTCGACCGGGCGTTATGAATTGTGGGACCTACATGTCAGTCTGCACAAAAATCCCCGAGTGAACTCCTACCTCCGGCCCGTCCACCTAGTCATCCTCAGCCATGGGACGCAGCTACCGCCGCCATAAGAAGGTGAGGTCAAAACCGCCGGCGGTGTGGAGCCCATGTTGCGGCAGCCCGGATGCCAGCTCTGTCCGGCGCTCGCTGCCGCTAGCTAGGAAAGATAGCTCCGTCCAGCTGCTTGTCTGCAAGGTTTGCTAGCTAGATTGGCATGGCAGCGCGGCAACTTGCTCACGCGCGCCGCGCTAAGGCCAGCCATCTGGCTCGAGCGAAGGCCAGCGCGACGGCTTGCTCGCTCGTGAGTCACGCTCGGGCCAGCTTGCCAACCCGTGCGGAGGCCAGCGTGGCGTCCGGCCTGTCCGGCGGAGCGGCGGCCAACTAGCTCATCACCGGCACCACCGACGAACATGCATCAGTACCGTTTGAAGTAATGTTCAGGAAAAATAATGATTTGAGGGGGAATAATAGGATAGAAGGTCAGATGTGGGTCCCTCATGTCAACGATCAAACAAAATGTGTTGGTTTAGGCTGCCTCGTTAGCACGGACGTGTGAGCCAACCCTGTCATAAATGGGTTTAAACAAACCTAATCTGTAGGGGTACTAGGTAGTGGTTTTTGGCGTGGATTAAGAATTTTTGGGTATGTTTTTGCTATTTTTGTACAATAGATTCTTCCTAGGGCTGTTTGAAAGTGGTAGTTTTTTGTTAAATACTCTACATATTGTAAGTAGGAGTGAAAGTTAAGCTTTGGAAGCCAATAAGCAAGGCTAGTTACATAGTGCATATGTGTACATGATTGAAAGTAAATATCAACCATGAGTGACTAATATCTTGATGGAAAACTCGAAACTATGGAATACTAGGGAAAAAAGCATGGTTGGAAACACTAGCAATGTTCATGTGCGTTGCAACGAGTCATAATTAGAATAATACTTATTCGCAAACTTGATACAAAACACTCTAATTTTGATATACATATGTCACTAGAGCTATATTATGTTTCAATTAGAATATATTCCTTGGGCTGTTTTGGTGAGGTCAGGGAGGGATGTGGTTGGTTTTGAGATACTAATTATGGGTTTTCTGCAAATTGGTAGACAAGTGGGGTGTTGGTGAGACAAGGCAACAACTTACCTCACAGTCGTTAGATGTACTCCCTCCGTCCGGAATTACTTGTCTTCAAAATGAATGAAAATGGATGTATTTAGAACTAAAATACATCTAGATACATCCATTTCAGTGAAAAGTATTTTTAGACGGAGGGAGTAGATCTAATGGTCAGAAACGACGGATGGCGGACACACCATCATCACCAACTTAGTCTTGTGTAGGAGTACTAGCAAGATCCGTGCATTGCACGGAACATCAATATGCATTTTATATAAAACACTTGTTGTGATTGACCCTTGCGGGAGTAATCCCATGTGTAAAAACTAATGATATCTCGAGAAATATGAGATAAGGTGAAGAGGAGTGGGGTGTGGTGGTGATTGGTGGTTGGACTGAGCGGAGGCATGGGGATTGACGACGCCGACAGTGGCCACCAGACCAGTTTGTTCCAGAGGCTTCCTTTCTTAATTGCTCAACAATGAGGTTTGTTGGAGATAAGGATGAATGAGGGAAGGCCTTGTCTGCAAATGTGAAGAGGGGTGCGGGTATCTTTTAGTTTAATTTCCATCTGTCAGATATAGATAGGACGGTCTATATTGCAAGATGGCACACGTACCATCATCACCAACTCAGTTTTTTATAAGAGAAGAAATATAAGTATGGAGATACAAACGTATTATCGATACTTTCTTTCGTAAACTAGCATCTACATTCTATTCAACGCCTCAGCATGTGGGGCCTTAGCACAATGACTTCTCGACTGTGTAAAACAAAGATTTTCCCGTCGCCGATAAGGAGGGGGTGACGGCGGCGGGCTTTTTAGCTTGCTCTAGTCCTAGTAGTCATACTAGGTGGTCTAAGCACATGTAGATTTATTATTTTTCATGTCTCTTGTTCGCCGTACTGCCACGACTGTTTATGAATAGACGGTTAGTTATTCACGGGGAAACCCTTGTTGAGTGTGTTTGCGAGAGAGAGAGAGACAATGTGCGTGTGTGATATGTTAGAGACTAAGGCAATGATAACAGATTCTTTGTGTCTATTTGTGTGGAGGATAGAGAGAGACATGTACATGGGGCTTTGTGTTGTGTAATGTGGAGACACATATACATAAGTAGAGAGTGAGTGTGTGAGATACACATGTGTACATGGGGAGAGATGAGGATCCAGATAAATGGGTGTCTGTGCGTGTCTGGGTGTGTTTGTGCACGCGTTTTGTGTGTGAGAGTGAGTGTGTGTACGTGGAGTAGAGAGACCACTGATGATGTAAACCTAGTATAAGGGAAGGGGGAATGGTGTGACATGTGTAGTAGCGAGATAGCACGGGTGCAGGCGGGGGGAGCAGACTATTTGGAAGAGACATCGAGTGTGTGTGTGTGGGAGAGGGGTGTGAGAGCGAGAGAGAGAGAGAGTTAGCAATGAAGAGAGAGAGAGAGAGAGAGAGGAAGAGAGGGGGCGAGAGGGGTCGTTTGTGTCCATAAATGGCGTATTGATAGGGAGACAATGTTGATTTTGTCCGAAATTGGCCTATGTACGGAGACGCAAGGGAAGCGAGTCATCGTGTATGTGATAGGGACTTCATGAGATATCTAGAATATATGGTGTAGAGAACAATGCAAGAAATCGAGAACGATGATACATTAGGGAGCTATGGAAAGAGTCACGACATATATGTATACACGGAAGGAGCTGGGGCGGGTCTGCATGTGGGAGAGATAGAAAGAGGAGAGTGGTGCACAAGGAGACAAACTATGCTTGTTTGAAGTGGGGGTGGCGTGTGAGATGAGTGCGTGAGAACCACATAACTAGGGAGATAGACGTTATGGGGCGATGTTTTGTGTGTATGGGAAATATACACTCTACATAGTGCGTGTGCTTGGGTAAGAGAGATAGCGGGAGACCTAGAGAGTGAGGGAAGATATGTGTGCATGCCCGAGAGACAAAGTGATAGAGACCTATATTGGGGTCCGGACTTTACAAGAGAGAGGGGTGTTAATGTGCTCATGTGTTAGTGTTTGGGGGAGAGAACGACTTCTCTATGTGTGTCTGTGTGTGTGGTGGTAGGTGGGGGTGAGGGGGGGGGGGTTGGCTTCAGATAAAGAGTGAGGTGTCTATATTTGAGGGACTTTAGCGTAATTGAGATATTGTGCACTCATGGTTGATCGATTTGTTTCACAGTTTGGACTATGAGATAACAATACTTTTGAACATGCGTGATATACCTTGATGTACCAGAATTACAAACCTAAGATTGAAATTTTGGTATTCGACTCCATCATTAGCTTTTGTAATTTATTTAAACGGAGGTACATTTTTTAAGCCGGGATTTCGTGATTTCAAATCACATATCAAACCTAGAGATATACACTACGGACATGTTCAAACTTTATAATCATCCACTTTATTCATACACATACACATTTTTGCTTTTGTCATCATATTTAGGATAAACACATTTGGAATTTCATTTGAATTGGACCGTATGATGGTATTTGCTTGTAGTAGCTCAATGATCCATATTTGAATTGAATGGACAATCTAAGTTTCGAGTTGGAGACATTGATTTTCAAAACTTGCACATTTTTTTGTGTGCAAAACAAACAAATTGTAGGCCCTGATATCATAGTCGGCCGTACGAGAGCAGAATACTTATAATTTTAGGCGCCAAAAGCTTTCAAACTTCCCGCTCACATCGAAATATCATGCGCTCGAAAGTTTAGCCCTACGATATTCCTGTTTTACCCCTGCCACATGAACGGAAAAGGGCTGCTTTGGTAACTCCATTGTTTTCCCCTCTTTGCCCCAGAGCCCTTCCCCTTCCCCTCCCCGACCCCCCAACCATGGCAAGCCACCGAATCTAGTCCTCTGCCGCAGCGGTGGACCTCACACCCCGCCGGATCTACCTTCCGCACCTTGGAACCCCCAACTGCCAACTCACCACTTCACCGGAGCCGCTTCAGCGACTGGCTTGTCCACCGCTCCAGATCTCCTTGACCGCCATCATTGTCCACCGCACCGGATCTGCTTAACCGGCGCCCTCGTCCACCTCAGCGTCGGCCCTTCACTGACTCCCTCGTCCACCCCTTCGCTGGCCCTTCATACAAGCCCTCATCCGCCACAACAGATTCGCATCACCGAAAGCACTGTACAACGCGCCCGCCGAAGCCTTCGTCCACTGCACCGGACCCGCTCCACGGACGCCATATTCAACTCCACCGGCCCTGCTTTGCCGACGCCGCAGCCTCATCAGGTTATTTCGATTTGTACTCCTTCAGTTTTTCTCCTTATCGTGCAACTATTCACTTACCACAGATGAGCTTTCTTGTATGTCGACAAGCGCCGCAACCGTAGCACCGGAGCCGCTTCGCGACGGTGACAGCCGGCCCAAACTCAACCATAACACGAGCACCATTGAAGATCCTTAGCTATCAAGTATGACAACGATACCCATACGCCGCCAAGAATCAAGTACTATTATCCAACGGCCGGCGCCTACGTTCACTTTCCTAGCATAAGCACCGCACCTTTGAATTTCTTCTGGGCATCATTCAGTTTTTCATGAGACGCATTATTCTGCTTGCACCTGTAGGGCCATACTTTTGGCAGTGAACATGTTACATGTGCTAAATTACATACCAATGCACATATAGTTAATATGCTTTAGTTTTATCCTAAGTACTCCCTCTGTTCCAAAATAGATGACCCAACTTTGTACTAACTTTGTACTGAAGTTAGTACAAAGTTGGGTCATCTATTTTGGAATGGAGGGAGTATTACTGTACTTCCTAGATATCACTGCCTACTACTCCCTCCGTTCCTAAATATAAGGTGTATTAGTTTTTCAAAAAGTCAACTGTTGTCTATGTTTGACCAACTTTACAACAAAATATATAAAGATTTATAGTACTAAATATATAAAACGTAAAAATATAGTTCATGATGAATCTAGTGATAATGATTTGGTATTCTAGATATTGATATTTTTGTCTATAAACTTGGTCAAACTTAGAGAAGTTTGACTTTTTGGAAAAATAATACACCTTATATTGAGGAACGGAGGGAGTATTTTACTTCTTGAATGCTATATTTATGATAATGGTTTTGTTCTGATGCCACCTGTTGGTTCCATCAGACTGCTTAATGTTCTTTATGCTTAATTACACATCAGCAAACTAGCATGTGGTTCCGCTACATTTTGTTTGTTTTACCCTACATTTTCTGATGCTAGCTATTACATCATTGCTCCGAGCCTCTGTTCATTACTTGTTTGTGTGTTCTTGATCTTCCCAAGTTGCATGACTAATTTGATCCTTCTATTAATTATGGAGCTGCCAACCCCATCAAGCAAAATATTTGTTCTTTTGGGGCTGGCACCTCGAAAAGCATAAAAATAGAGGAAGTGGATCCTCTAACATGAAGAAGAGAAGTCACCTAAGCTACAATTCCCTAACTTTCCTCCTTCACATCCATATGATTAAGGCTAAAATGACTTGAGTTAATTTGTAAATTACAAATCTATTGTATACATTTACAAAAAAATACATACAAACAAAATTATGATGTAATAAAATTAATTTTAAATTTATTTACATGAACAGTAACCACACACATAACCTGCTACAGTAGATAAATACAGTATTTGCTACAGTGATCCTAACTTTCCTTCTTTGTTTTGCACTAGATTACACTGTAGCTCAGGTGACTTCCCTCCTTAATGTTAGAGGATCCACTTCCAAAAATAGAGGGAAGCAGATATATTGTCGTGTATGCACACACCCTTCTTTCATTAGTTTAGATGAACCATTGATGATCAATTCGGACCAGTGCATGCGATTAAAATTAATTTTACCTAAATAGAGGGTGCAGAATAAACTACAACAACTAGATTTGCAACCACGGGATGCTGACGATATCTTCAAAGAACATTGCAACAGCAGTGAGGCTTCACAGCAACATATGGTAAGCCAGTGTGTTTTAGTACATGTGAAATGTAATGTGAGTGGGCTCCTTTCTTGGCTTGTGCCCTCAACCTGTAATCCTACTGAATTACAAATAGTTCAGTTGTCTGCTTTGCCGTATTGCTTGATTCGAATGCTTGTTCGTTGTTACGCTATACCTGAGTTGGCCAATATGTCAGCAGTGCCTGCTGTACTATCGTAAAGAAATGCATGCCTATTTCATTTGAGTCCTTAACTTTTCCTTTCAACTTTATCACAAGACTGTCTTCGTAGTTTATATGAGGCCACATTGTTAAGTGCTTTCTCAGATTATTTCAACTGCTTAGATGCCTTGGCAACTTAAATATAGCAGTGGTACACTCCCTTTCAACAGGGTCCCATTTAATCCCGATTAAAGTCCGCTAGTGGTATGATAGTTCAAAAGAGTTTTTATTTTTTGAGGAAAATGAACTAGGGAGGTAGCAAAAACTAACTAGATGGGGCTGGCGGATGTCGTTTATTTGCCACTTACATCCCTAGTTTCATCTTACCATTTTAATTTCTTTTCAGTTGATGCTGCTTCGAACCATTTAAATATAGTTTGCCATGCTCGGCAATAATTTGTCCGTCATTTACCATGTAAGCTTACTGCCTGGATCATACGATAACTATCTCTTACTTATGTCCAGCGGAAACCTTTCAGGATGTCGTTCACACTAGGACACAGGGTACAACCCCAGAATCTATTTGTGGAAGCAGTGCGCCATCCATGTTACCAGATGGTAGCAGTTCAGAGGCAACACCGCCGGAGCGCAGACTTAGTACAGATATTATAGTGCTTGAGGCTCTACTAGAGGCAGAAAGAGATGGTGTGGCCGCCATGAATGAGGTGATCTTTATCTTGAGGCTGGAAATTACAGAATTAGCGGCACGCATTATGCAAGCAACCCAAGAATTG
This sequence comes from Triticum aestivum, assembly GCF_018294505.1. Taxonomy (NCBI): domain Eukaryota; kingdom Viridiplantae; phylum Streptophyta; class Magnoliopsida; order Poales; family Poaceae; genus Triticum; species Triticum aestivum. Next base: position 596,735,411 of record NC_057804.1, on the reverse strand, counting down.
GAGGAAGTAAGAATGTTGCATTTGAAGACGGAGGAGGTCCTGCTGTTTCTGCTATCTGAAGCCCAAGGTAATCCCGGTTCTTCTTTAGATACTAGTTGAAATTGTCATTAGATTATTGTACTTGCATGTTGTGTCATGTCTATGAATGGATTATGTTGCAAGACCCCCTATGTTGTCCATGTGTTGTAATGATCCGAATTTTTTAGGCGAGGTAATCCTCAGTACTTGTATGATTGACATAAGGTGAACTGTTTTTCGTGTGAGCATATTGTATTGGATGAAATAACTGTTTGACTCAGAATGTATCCAACGTACTGAATTCAAAGATCACGGCATTTCTAAATCATAATCATATATAAAGGTGGAATAAATCTTTGTTGTGGTTTTGAAGAAATAAATAACAAAACGTAGAATTATCTATGGATATTCGTAATCAAATACAAATTGGATTTGAATTTAGTTTGCCAGGGCCCAGGGCAAACGTGAATGCTAATTCTCCCAAGTTTTGAACGAAGCGTCTAAACACTCACTATAATTTGTGGGCTGCCCGAAGAAAGTGTTTGCGAGATGGAAATTACTATCTACCCCTAACACTTGACATCCTTATCGACCAGATTTACGCTGCTGTCGATAGGGGTAGACTAGTAACTTCAATCAGACGTGACATGACGGCCTCTGAGCCCATTCAGACACGGTGGGCGCCAAACATGGGCGGAAAAACACATTTGATTCAAGCTCGTCCAAAAGACATGTGTATCTTCCTCCATTTCCCCATTCATACACGGTGGGCGGCAAAACAAACTCTCCTCGTCCGAAATCGATGTAGGCTAATATTTTAAATAGGGGCAGATGTGTAACTTCCCTCAGACGTGACACAACCTCCCTACCTGTCAGCCCTGATCATACACCGTGGGCGCCAACCGTGGGCGGCAAAACACCCTCTCCTCACCCGAAATAGTTACCAGCAAATATTTGGGAGATGCGAGATTACCGTCCTATTCCCAACCGACGCGAAGTCCGAAATTTTAAACTGGGGATAAATTTGTAACTTTCCCACATTTCAAAGAAGCATGTCCCAAAGTTTGAGATCCCCCCTCCATTTCCCCATTCATACACCGTTGGCGACACGACAACCTCCGCATTGCGGCCAGCCTCCTCCGTCCGCCACCCCATCCTCCACCTTGCCGGAGACGCTACCCCTACCCCATCGTCCACTGCAAGATATGGACGTCTCTCATCCACGGTGTTGGACCAGGATCCTTTCATCGCCTCCTCTCGCTTCATCGGCGCCGTCGTCCACCTTGCTGTTGCCGCTCCTACGACCGCCTCGTCCACGGCAATAGGATATATCCCCCGACCCAACCTTCTGCTGTCTAAAGTCTTCTTCCCCGCCGCCGACAACCATCGCACTCACAGCACCCTCAACGTATCAGCATTGGCCAACACGACGTCGTAAGAGAGGTGGTACTCTTCCATATGTGCTTAAGTTATTGATCTCACCCGGGAAATAGATCATAATTTGTTTACTGTACTTTTCTTGTCTGTACCAAATCATAGTGGCTAGTTGAAAGCAAACATTGGTTGCGAAGTAGCTTTGTCCGATTTGCACCTTCAGATCCGCCATGGCATGGGCACTATACTCGTAAAGCTTATGGTTTCCCCCCTTTATATTCACTACCATCATCGTAGGTGCTTCCTGTCGTGCTAGCACTGCTCCTCAAGACCTCAACCCAAAGCTTACGTGTTGAAATACGAATATGATATGATGCTCATATCACTAAAATAGAGAACGTTTAATTGGTCACCTAATGTTCCTATATTCGTTTTGAAAAGCATGTGCACCACCCACTGGCCAACTAGTTCCACTTTCCTGATTTTTCTCTTGATGCTTAGGGTTTTCCCCTTTTATCTACTCTACTATGATCTTTGTAGGTGCTTTTTGTCGTACTAGCATTACTCCACCCTTCAAGCTAAACAACACAACACTCAGAATTCAAAAGCTTAGTTGTTCAAATATGATTGTGATATGATACTGATATTAGGTAACTGACACATTTAATTGGTTAGCTAAAGGTCCCACTGGAGTTTCCAAATGCATGTCGCGACATATAGAGAGACAGCATAATTGCATTTCTTTGTCACTTGTTGACCGTACTTTCTTGTCCATACCAAATCTTAGTTGTTATTTCAAAGCAAACATCGGTTGCTAACTACCCTTTGCGCGGTTTGCAGCTTCAGATCTGCCATCCCACTGCCACGGTCAACACTGTACTCATCATGCTTATGGTTTCCCCATTTTATGATGACCACAATCAGTCTACGTGGTTCGTGTCGTAATAGCACTGCTCCACCCATCGAGCTAAACAAGCTTAGTTGTACAAATTCATATATGATATTATTGCTGATATTAGTAAAACTGAGAGATGTTTAATTGGTTAGCTAAATGTTCTACTTTAGTTTCGAAATGCATGTGAGCCACATATGGAGAGACCGGAAAGAATAGTATTTCTCTATGCGCTCTGGTTCATCATGGGTGGCCAACCGACATTGTATTTAAAGACTTGTAATATCTTCAATCTGCTTACTCTTCTACTCTTCTTTAAGATGATACTCTTCTCTTGCGGTCGACTGGTCAGGTCGAGTTGTTCTCCCGTAGTATATTTTGAATCTGCCAGGTCAGGTCGACTTGTTCTTCTTTACTATATGTTGAAGCTATCATCTGCGAAGTGTCATCACTTCTGGAGCTCTCATATTTTGAGTAGTAGGCCACATTATATTAATGCACACAACAAATTACAGCATGCATGGCATCTCTTAAAAGAATTGCAGACATAGCACAAAGGGGTTTACAGGGAGGCAGTATTGGATTAGAATCACTTCTGCATTACAAAGAAAATCTCACTTGTTTTTATGTTTTCATGCATGTCAGATATTGAACTCAAAATGAATATGAGAATGGGCGCATGAGAGGAATATTACGGAACGATCCACTGGCTAACAAACTTGGCATGGTGGAGGATGGCCTATCTTATTCACCCATCAAGGTGCTTGCTCTAACTTTGCAAAGTTGTATTGGTCGCACATATTTTGCATTTGACCTCTTGCATTACTTCTACTTTATTACACCATCTTCTTAGTTTAAGCATCATATATGAGTATATGACATACCTATCCATTTTCTGTACCTATTCCATTTTGTCGTCACACTATGTTTTTCCAGTCAAATGTTGTTCTTTCGTAATAGATGTCCAAAAGGAAGAGGGTGAGTGCAGATCCTCAAGGAGTACAAACTAGGTATTTGGAAAAGGTAGTGATACCTGTTAAATCAGATATATCAGCATCCACAGAAAACACAGGCCCAACTGTACCACACTTTACCCCTACTTCAGTGGCCAAACCCCTATTAGAACTGCTGGGAGCCCAACGTCAGGTACTGTCTATGATATCAATTCAAAATTTGAACTCCTAAATTTCTGCTTGTGCCTTACCTTCTCTCTTGTATGAAAACTAATTTCAGATGAATCTCCTTGCTCAAAGGATCATACGATCTCAAAACAATATTGGGCTCGGCATTGCTCTTGTCAGTACCTCTCTCCCTTTTGCCTTGTAATGTTGTACTTTATTAATTGCTATTTGATTATGTATATCAATCTGCACTTGAGCTTCATTATCCTCTATTTCTTCCAATATTATTTGATCTATATTTACTCTTTGCAAAATGTAGAATAATGGCAATGCTTATAAAGAATTTTCTTTGGGGAATATATTGATTATCCTTCCATCAACATGGAGAAGGGCTTTGTCCAGCCCGTGTTAACATGTAATGTAAGTTCATCCTTCTAAAGCCTTCAAACTTTGTTCTAGTATAGATTTGGATAGGCATCATTTCCTCCACTGCTGTTTGCTTTGCTGTTTACATCTGATTGGATGTTTGCAACAACTACCAGTTTCAAATTGTAGTTGTAAAAACATGTTCCTTATGTAGAACAGATCCATTTATTTTCTTATATAATTGTGAAACCTGTTACATGTCTCCTTGTTTCTCTTTCAGAGTCGTATCTCTTATGCTAGGCAGAACTTTAGGGAAGATAGTGAGCCAAACCATCTTGAGGACAGCGAGATGACCCCAAGGTCCCGTCTTGATGAAGACAGTGAGTTAAAGCTACTCACCAGCAGGTGTGAGACAACATCTGTGCAGTCCCTGCCTCAATCAGTTCGACTTCTTCAGTCTCAACTTAAAGCGGAAAGGCTTGCTTCAGCTCAGCTCCGACTTGAAGTCAAAGATGCAATGAAGATGTCAGAGGACTGCCGTGCGCACCATCATGCCATAAATCTAGTGTTGATGCATCTATCGTTGACACAACTGAGGTCTACTCAGCTTCTTCGGCTGTTTGGGGGCCCCGACCTGGCCAGGCCTAGTGCCTTCTGAAGTGCTCTCAGTTTTGTATATTCTTTTGTTGGTGCGTTTATTTGCACTGGTGGCGAACTTTGATGCCCAGTGGATGTAATATGTGTGATAGCCGTGATAGCCTAGCGTAAGTTGCTTGCTTATTTATTTCCTTGTTGTCTTGTTTATTTGTTTGCTTGTAGTCATTGCAGTTCTTTTTCCGCGGTTTGCTAGTGGTCGCAATAACCTATTTTTTAAAACTAGGCCACAATAACCATGGGCTAATATTTACTATAGTGACATTGGGTCTCCTACGGGCCGTAGAAACAGTGGGCCTTCTACGGGCCGTAGAAACAGTGGGCCTTCTATGGGCCGTAGAAACAATGGGCCTCCTACGGGCCTTAGAAACAATGGTCCTTCTATGGGCCATATCATCAATGGGCCTTATACGGGCCGTATGATCGATTGGCCAAACATGGGCCAATAACAGGCTGCATTATGGTCGTAAACGGGCTAGAGTTGGAATCGTCCGTTCATGGGCCGACCATAACGGGCCATCCTTAATAGGACGTATTTGATGAAGCTATGAAAACGGCCCAACGTATTAACGGACCACAAACGGGTTGACTGTAACCACGGGCTGAATTTGGCCCACAAGCAGAAAATGACAGTAACGGGCCATAAGTAAACGAATACTGGAAATGAGCCCAAGAATAAACGGGCTCTTAGAAGGCTGAAAGATAACATGGGCTGGAAATGGCCCAACGGAATAACGTGTCGTTAATGGGTTTAAGGTATTACACTGTTCATTATGGGCCAATTTCAACATGGGCCGTTAATGGGTGTAAAGTGATACATTGTTCATTACAGGCCAGTTTCACCACGGGCCGTTAATAGGCCAAGAGTTACAAAGGGCCTCATATGGGCCGAAAGACGTCATGGGCCATACATGGGTCAAAAGTGAAAACGGGCTGGAATCATATTGGATGGCCCAGATGAAGCTACTGGGCCTAATTCGGATAGGACGTAACGGGCCTTGGGTTAGCGGACTGTAAATGGGCTATATGCGAACATGCCATAAACAGGCTTTCCATGGGCCGGCCCTCCACCTTTTGACCAAGTCAAACGGGCTGGCCTTTTCACAGGAATGGACCTCTTTTGGGTCGTCCCATGTGCCGACATATCATAGGCGCCTTCTGTCCAATGAGTGGATGACATCTATCCCAACGATGAGCTGACATGTGTTTCCTCCAGCCAATGATGATTTTACATGTGGAAAATCCCCATTGGTCGGGGCTGTTAACGGATTATCGGATCCAAAACCCGACCCAATAGCTTAACGGCGTTCCGTTACGGTGGATGCCACATGTCGGTCACCCTTGACGAAAGCACTTCTGTGACGCGCGATTTATCGTCATGGAAGTGGACACTTCCGTGATGATAATTTTGGTAATGTCATGGAACACTTCTACGACAGCACATGTATGACTATCTTGATTCTGTCATAAAATCGTCATGGATGTACATGCATGACAAAAAACGCGACCTACTGTGACAAGAAGATATCATCATGGAAGTGTATTTTTTTGTAGTGCATCTTCTCTGTTATGGTGTCGTGAAGACAATGTTTTCAAGAGTAACTATCAGTTTGCAAAAGATTTAGCTATCAAGAACCAAAAGGAGTTTGGCCTCAACTTCAACCCTAGCCCCTCCGCTCCAAGATCTGATGGGACTCGTGAAGCTAATGAGAACAGAATTGGCCAATTTTGAAGGGCTTCTGTCTCACATTGCTGCCCAGAGAGCAACCGTGGAGCAATCTGCTGGAGAAGCTGATCCTGATGATGCTCCCTCACCTCCAAAGGACAAGAAGAAGAAGAAGGCAACAGCTTCAAAGCCATCTGCTTCACCAAAAGCTTCAACCAAGAAGCCTCTAAAGTCTGCATCGCCTGAATCCAGTGTGCAGTCTAAAGATTTATCTCGCATGTCCAAGAGGACCAAGAAGCCATTACCCAAGAAGGCCGCTGGGCAACCCCTCACTCCTTTTGCTGTTCTGCACAATGAGGATGACACTATTGATCTGTCCAGCAATGAAAATATTGGCGATGATGCTCTTGAGATGCTAATCAAGAGCAAGCAAGAGGCGGAAATCTTCAACGATCTGCCCCTCTTTGATGTTGACATTCTGAATAACTTCATTGATGAGTGGTTCGATGACCAGCGCATCAGTATTGATGATCTGCAGCTTCCGGTAGACATCAGTGTCACATTCCACGAAGCCATTTCTAGTGAGTTGGCCTTGGCTCAGAAGATTGTCGAGCTCAAGAACAAAATCAGTTATGAGAAGGCTCGCTTCAAGAAGAACATGGCAAAGCTCAGCGTGGCAGATGTTCAAATCTTCAAGAAGATGCTGCATGACCTCAAGGAAGAGTTTCACAAGAAGTGTTGGAAATATGCCCTAGAGGCAATAATAAATTGGTTATTATTATATTTCCTTGTTCATGATAATCGTTTATTGTCCATGCTATAATTGTATTGATAGGAAACTCAGATACATGTGTGGATATATAGACAACACCATGTCCCTAGTAAGCCTCTAGTTGACTAGCTCCTTGATCAATAGATGGTTACGGTTTCCTGACCATGGACATTGGATGTCGTTGATAACGGGATCACGTCATTAGGAGAATGATGTGATGGACAAGACCCAATCCTAAGCCTAGCACAAAGATCGTGTAGTTCGTATGCTAAAGCTTTTCTAATGTCAAGTATCTTTTCCTTAGACCATGAGATTGTGCAACTCCCGGATACCGTAGGAATGCTTTGGGTGTACAAAACGTCACAACGTAACTGGGTGGCTATAAAGGTGCATTACAGGTATCTCCGAAAGTGTCTGTTGGGTTGGCACGAATCTGGACTGGGATTTGTCACTCCGTGTAAACGGAGAGGTATCTCTGGGCCCACTCGGTAGGACATCATCATAATGTGCACAATGTGACCAAGGGGTTGATCGCGGGATGATGTGTTACGGAACGAGTAAAGAGACTTGCCTGTAACGAGATTGAACAAGGTATCGGGATACCGACGATCGAATCTCGGGCAAGTACAATACCACTAGACAAAGGGAATTGTATACGGGATTGATTGAGTCCTTGACATCGTGGTTCATCTGATGAGATCATCGTGGAACATGTGGGAGCCAACATGGGTATCCAGATCCCGCTGTTGGTTATTGACCGGAGAACGTCTCGGTCATGTCTGCATGTCTCCCGAACCCGTAGGGTCTACACACTTAAGGTTCGATGACGCTAGGGTTATAAAGGAAGTTTGTATGTGGTTACCAAATGTTGTTCGGAGTCCCGGATGAGATCCCGGACGTCACGAGGAGTTCCGGAATGGTCCAGAGGTAAAGATTTATATATGGGAAGTCCTGTTTTGGTCACCGGAAAAGTTTCGGGTTTTATCGGTAACGTACCGGGACCACCGGGAGGGTCCCGGGGGTCCACCAAGTGGGGCCACTGGCCCCGGAGGCTTGCATGGGCCTAGAGTGGAAAGGGACCAGCCCCAGAGTGGGTTGGTGCGCCTCCCACCCTTGCCCAAGGCGCAACTAGGAGGGGAGAGGGCAAACCCTAGGGAAGACGGGCCCTAAGGCCCACCCCAGGCGCGCCTCCCCTCTCTCCCCCTCTTAGCCGCCCCCCCAAGTCCCATCTAGGGCTGGCCGCACCCCTTGGGGTGGGAAACCCTAAAGGGGGTGCATCCCCCCCTTTCCCCCTATATATACTTGAGGTTTTGGGCTATCATACACATGAGAACCTCTCCCTCTTGGTGCAGCCCTACCTCTCTCCCTACTCCTCCTCTCCCGTGGTGCTTGGCGAAGCCCTGCAGGATTGCCACGCTTCTCCATCATCACCACGCCGTTGTGCTGCTGCTGGATGGAGTCTTCCTCAACCTCTCCCTCTCTCCTTGCTGGATCAAGGCGTGGGAGACGTCACCGGGCTGTACGTGTGTTGAACGCGGAGGTGTCGTCCGTTCGGCACTAGGATCTCCGGTGATTTGGATCACGACGAGTACGACTCCTTCAACCCCGTTCTCATGAACGCTTCCGCTTAACGATCTACAAGGGTATGTAGATGCACTCTCCTTCCCTCGTTGCTAGTTTCTCCATAGATAGATCTTGGTGACACGTAGGAAAATTTTGAATTTCTGCTATGTTCCCCAACAAGAAGCGCAATGAAGCTAAAGGCTCACGAGAGTGCATGAAGTACTTCGCTCAGAAATGTGTTCAAGCACACAATGAAGCTGAGAAGCGCAAAGCTCTTGGGCGCCTTGGAATCGGTCCCAAGATGGCTGCCAAATAAAAGAAGCCTGATGTGACACAAACTGAAGCACCAAGGCAGGAAGAACCTCACATTGTCTTCCCTGCCAGTTTGACAGGCTTGAAGCCTAAGGTCACCTCAGCTGAAGCCGAAGCCAAGAAGCGCAAGCTCAAGGATGCATCTGACGATGCCCCTTCCAAGAAAAAGTTGAAGACTAAGGGAACTAAGTCTTCAAAGAAAGAGCGTGTTGCGGCCTCTCAGCCTCTCATTGTTGAACCCATCTCTGTCGCTCTTCTGGCTGCCACCAATCAAGATCGACATATCATGATCCACCAGCCTGCTTCCACAGAGGCTCATGAAGATGAACAAGTTCCAGTTGTTGACCCCAACGTAGCTGAAGACATTGATCATGAAGACAATGTTATTGATCATGAAGTCCTTCCTCAACTCGAGCACCAGTTGGTATCATCGTCTGCTACAACGAGCAGTGAATACATTAGCATTGGTCGTCCATTGACGCCAATCACTCAAGATGCTTCCTGGGATGAGCACCCACAAGAAGAAACCCCTGTTTAAGATGAGACACCCCATACTCCACCAGCACAAGTTACCAATCCGGTACTTAATGACGACAACTACATGGAGACCACTCCATCTCCAAAGGCATCGCCCATGTCTCAACGGCTTCGCAAGGTCTCAGGCCATCAGTCTCCATGGTACACCATCCCCGAAGAAGATTCACAACAATCCAGTTCAGTGGCACGTCAAGTGTTCCCTGAAGAGAATCCTTCTGTGAGGGTTCCAGCGTCTGAAGCTAAAGCTGCTGAAGACATTCCGGCTGCATCAGCCGAAGAAGAAGAAAGAAGAGAAGAAAGAGAAAGAGTTGCCACACCCCCTACCCCAGACCAAGTCATTCTTGAGGAGAATGTGATTGTACCAGACCCTCCGGTTCTACAACGAACGGAGGTTGAAAACACTGAGCAGCCAAAAATACTTCTACTAACGCCAATGATGTTGTCATGGCCGAAGACAATGTGGAGCCTGAAGCTAATGTGGTGCCTGGCCCGTGTAGCACCACCAAGGCCTCACACAATTGAACAGTCCTACGATCATGTACAGCTTGTCACAATAAGATGGCCCATTTTGGTTCCTCCCACAGCTCCAGGACCACAATATGACTATCATGTGGAGCAAGGACCACAAGTTCAGAAGCCAAAGCCTAGGCTGCCATGACTTCCAGGTGCTGCTACATCACCAGGGTCCTTCAGTGTCACCAGCTTCAGAGCACACAATACCTTCTTGGGCAGTGCCAAGAACCCATACTCGAGCCAAAGATCTCTTCCGATCGCTTTTGGAGCCATCAATAGCGCAACTACTACTCCTGTATCCTCTATAATCAAGAGAGAATTTTTTCTCACATGTGTCTTGATTGTGAAGCTGTTGCTAGGCTGACCTATCTTGAAGAAGCACTGGACTACTTTCGGGATGCTGGTCTTCTACAATTTGTCACTGCCAAAGAGCACTGGAATGAAGAGCTTCTACTGCAGTTCTATGCTACTCTTCACATTCGTGGCTACAATAGGGATCCGAAGACATGGATCCTCAAGTGGACGACAGGAGATGTGCACCATGAAGCCAAAGCTCAAGACATCATCGATCTTACCTCCCTGCCCACTCTAGGTGAATTGTATGAGCCTGGTTGTCAGCGTCATAGAGAAGAACTGCAGAGTATTTTTCAGAGGCCTGAACCCAATATGAGTCAGATGCTCGTATGATGAAGCCATTGCCTCAAGATGCAGAATATCCCAAGGAATTCTTTGTCAAGGACCTCAAGTACTTGCCCCGCACAGTCTATCATATACTAACGCGTACTCTATGGCCAATCAAGGGACATTCTTCCGAAGCCAAACTTGAAGGAGCCATGAAGACTTTGGTATTTTATATTGTCAATGGCATCAGATTCAACTCCCAGGATTTGTTCATCAGACAACTAGCTGCATTTGGGATTGATCTATTTGGCCTGAAGTTTTATGCTCCATGGGTGATGTGCCTGATCAAAATCCATTCTTCTATCGACTATCAGCCCTCGGCTCGCAACCATCTTGTCTTTTTGCCTGAGGTTGATCTGTCCGCTGAAGCCATCTACCCCGAGCCTGCCAAGGATCCTCTATATCTTCATAATGTTGATCATCAAAGCTTCACACAACCAATAGAAGGAATTCATGTCCCCAATGCTGCAACACCTGCTTATCCTCTGGCTGGCAATGTGTGTATGCCTCATCGTGCCAATACCGAAGCCACTGCTAGTAGCCAAAGGCCTTGGAAGCGTTCTCGTGTACTCAATGACCGAGAGCTGCTTGTGGCCTTACACCAGAAGTAGGACAAGTACCATGACTGGCTCAAGCGTTAGATGCAGAGTCTCTTGGTGGATGTCAATCGCATTCGAAACCTGGCCACCAAGAACTCACTTGTTGCTCATGAAACCTCTCGGCGGTCCTAGAAGACCCTCACCCTACTATGTCCTGAAGATAATCTTCGCGAAGATGGCTTCACCGAGGGCTTCAAGTTTGATTCCAGGCCTCAACAAAATGCAAGTTGGCGTCGCACTCCTTCACTTGAAGATTCTGAATATTCATCTTCGGCTGCAACTGTTGTTGCGAATGTCGTCGATGAAGAAGACGACACCACTTCACCGACCATGGCTACGCTGCATCTTGACACTGCATCAGGCCCTTCTGCACCACCAAACTCCAACGCCGACCCTGCTCTAGCTTCTGCTCCTTCTGGAAACAAGTAGATGCTCTATATCTTCAAACTTTTTGGTCATTACTGACAAAAGGGGGAGAAGCATATGAGTTGATAGTCTTCAAGCGAGTCCTTATGGGTTTTTGCATTATTTTGCCAAGTATTTACAACTCTCGTATTTTGATACATTTGGTTCTTTGAGTTGAAACACTTAAACTCGATGGTCGTCTGCTAGTTTCTCTGCTACTCTATGATGCGATGATAAATTCCGCATGAAGTCATTCTACAGATGTCCATTTTCCATTATGCATATCATTATCTTCATTATCTTCCTATATGCATAATGCATTGTCTTCACACTTCAGGGGGAGCCTCGTCATATGTATGAAGACAATACTCACAACACTGAACTTTCACATACTTTTATCCCCATTGAAAACTTCAACTAGTTTGTCATCAATCACCAAAAAGGGGGAGATTGTAAGTGCATCTAGTGCCACCCCTAGTTGGCTTTGGAGTATTGATGACAAACTTGGTTGAGGGACTAATGTGTTTGTGAGAATTGCAGGATAACACAGGTAGTAGTCCCATATTGATCCGGTTTACCTATGAGAGATGACCCCTAAAAATGTGTGAAGACAATGGTGGTCTGTGAAGATATTCACATTGAAGACTATGACATGAGAAGACATCGCATGAAGACTATGGAGTACGAAGACATAGTTTTTTTGTAGTTGCCTTTTCTTCTTTGTTGAGTCATATGAACTACCGTACTGTTAAGTGGGGTCCAAGTGAACAAAGTCAGAGTGACTGAAGTGATGCTCAACCAAATCCTATGTCTTCGAGCGAAGACAATGAGAGCAAATCTTATCCAGAGTTGGATTAGTCAGCTTTACTTGTAGCCCAAGTCAAGCCGCCGCGTGTGTTTGAAATCTGGCCGTTGGACACGTGTCAGTTCCTTAGTGACCCAGGGTCATTTTGGACAAATCAGGTCGGGTTGCCTCCTGGCTATAGATAGCCCACCCCCTACACCATAAATTGTAGGCTGCTCAGAGTTAGTGCACAACTTTTGTCGTTTGAGAGCAACCCACCTCCGAAGCATTTGAGAGAGAAACCCTTGCGAGGACAAAGCCCAAAACACCCAGAGCCAAAGAGTGTTAGGTATCACTGAAGTCTTTCTGTCTGTGTGATCTGAAGACTTATTACACTTGAGGATTGTGAATCCTCCATCCAATTAGGCATCGCGTTCTGAGCATCCAAGAGTCATTGTGGATTGCCGGTGAACGAAGTATGTGAAGGTTTGGAAGTCTCCCTTGAAGACTTACCAGAGTGATTGGGCGAGGACTAAGTGTTCTTAGCTCAAGGGGAATAAGGTGAAGACGCGGTCTTTTGAGTTGAATCTCAGCCTCCCTAACCAGACGTACAGTTGTCACAGCAATTGAAACTGGTCCAACAAATCCTTGTCCTCTCCGAGCAACTAGTTCTATCTTTCACCTCTCTTTACTTACAATCTAACTTCGTGAAGTCATTGCCCATTTGTCTGATCTAATTGACTTCACTTTGTGAAGACTATTTACTATTTGGCATCACACTCTTCCATCCTGATCCTTACTACCTAGCTGCTGATAGTCTTCGTGCTTTCACTTCATTGCTTACTTGACTGTGGCTTGTCTAGTGTTGTCTACCTTCCACTGCATATCAATAGGTTCATTTCTATTGTTTGTCTTCAAAGAACCCGTATTTTGAAGACTTTCATAAAAAATGCCCATTCACCCCCCTCTAGTCGAATACTAGCACTTTCAGCAGCTGCGCTTCATCTCTGGCTCGGCCGCAAGCACGGCCGGCCCTTTGCACTTTACGTCCTTGGCATTGGCCTTCTTGTGTTCGAGGTCAGCATCGGGGAGCTCGAGGAGGGAGAGGCGCCCCTCCTCAGCCCTTGCACACTTTTTCGCCATATTGAACATCTCCAGGACTGTGTAGAGGTCCTCGTGGATGGCGAGCTCCTCCTTCATCTTCACATCGCAGATGCCATCAGTGAATGCTGAAATGATGACCTCCTCTAACACCTTAGGGATCTTGAGGAGAACATTGTTGAAGCGCTGGATATACTTCTTTAGGGTCTCTTCTGGCTGCTGCTTGATGTGCCGCAAGTCACCCGCGGCCGGTGGACGGTCGCTAGTGCCCTGGAAGTTGGCAATGAAGCGGCCGTGCATCTCCTCCCAGGAAGAGACTGATCCCACGAGTAGATTCAGGAGCCAAGAACATGCACCATCCTTGAGGGCCATGGGGAACCACTTCGCCATGATCTTCTCGTCGCCACTGGCCGCCTCGATGCTCAACTCGTAGAGCTGCAGGAACTCGGCTGGGTCGGCGGTGTCGTCATAGCGTGGGGACAGGTCAGGTTTGAACTTTCTTGGCCAGATGACGTTGCGAAGCTCCGAGGTGAATGCGCGGCATCCTGCTGCGGCCACGGGGGGCCATCGAGGAGGTGGAACTTGGTCCTGGTGCATGAGCGCCGCCACCTCCTATGGCGGCACGCGTGCTTGACGTGGGGGCGCAGGAAGCACGCGTGCTTCTCCTTGAGGCCGCTGCACCACCTGGCAGCTCGCCTCTTGTCGCGTAGGCGCCTGGCGCGGTGGGTCGCACCGTGGTGCCACACGCCTTGGCTCAATGATGACACCCTGGGCCGGAGGTGGTGGAGGAGCCCCGTGAGCCACGTCGCCCGCGGCAGGCGGCTGTTGGGGCAGTGAGCGGGCTGGTGCAGCGGAGCCCCCAGCCTCGCTGACAAGCTCAGTGATCCGCTCGAGCCACTCCTCATAGAAGTCGTCGACTGGGCGGTAGCGAAGGAATTCCCGCGCCATTGAGTAGAGCGGCCTTCGTGTTCGCCGGCCCGTGACGTGCTTGGGAGGATGAAGCTGCTGGGGCCAGTGACGGAGTGGCGATGCGCCCGTCGTGGCGCATCGAAGGGTGCAACGAAGAAGCTTTCTGCTCGTGGCCGGCAGGGCCCGTGGCAGCATTAGCCACCGGAGACAGAGCACGACGAGCACACCCATCGCCCGCCGGAGCCGTCTGAGCAACGCGAGTGGCAACTGCGGCCTGGCGCTCGGCGCGAGCCTGGCATGCCTTAGCCATGGAGGTGACGGAGTGATGGTGGATCGATCGACGGAAGACAAGATCCGACGCACCCCTACCTGGCGCGCCAAATGTCGGATTATGGGTTCCGCAAACCTTTGAAAGGTTCGAACTCGGGGGTGCATGCGGAGATCTCAACGTACCCAGCCTGCCTACTCACGATCCTCCTAAGCCTAGCGCGATGAGCTCGAAGAGACAAAGAGACACATCGGTTTATCCTGGTTCGGGTCACCTCGCGGTGTAATACCCTACTCCAGCATTTTGGTGGATTTCCTCAAAGGGCTGAGGATGAACTAGTACAGTGGATGAACTGGCCTCTGGAGGTGAGGTGTTCTTGAGCTCAAGAGAGCTGGTGAGGTGGTTGGGTGAGAGTGGATCCGATCTGTCCGTCCCCTTCTCTATGGTGGTGGCTAAGTCCTATTTATAGTGGCCTTGGTCCTCTTCCCAAATGTTGGTGGGAAGGGATCCCACAACGGCCAGATATGAAAGGGGACAAGCAGTACAGCTTATCCTGACTAAAGTGGTCTTCGCCTGCGAAAAGCCCCTGGTCGTGCCGCTGTAGTGGGCTCGGTGATCACCTCTATCCTGCTATCCTGGAGGTCTTGGTCTTGTTGCATGAGAATGGAAACCTTTGGCTGATTCCTCGGGACTCCGCGCCTGTGGCTTGCCTCCCTTGCACCAAAGAGGGAGCTGGCGCTCTGCGCCCGCTAGTGCCCGCCTGGCCTTGGTCGTCATGGCTCACGTCAGCTGAGCCTCGTGAGGTGCACCTTGCATAGAAATCTCCGCCCCTCGGGAGCCAGCCTGAGGAGGCCGATTCCCTTGGGGTCTTGGTGTCGTCCGCCTCGCGAGGCTTGGCCCCTCGCGAGTGTCTTGAGTTGTTGATGCTGGAGTTGGGCCGTACCAGGCTGTTGATGGAGCCACATGGTGGGCTGCAGGCAGGCAAGTTTGGATACCCCCATATCCAGAACGCTGACATGAAGCAACCGAAATGCAAAGGCTCAGTGCAAGATTAGCAAAGTTGGAGGAACTAGAGAGCCAGCGAGCTATCGGCCAATCATCTCAGCGGCACGAAGATCCTTGCTTTGACGCTGCCCCAGAAGCTACCCCACCATCTCAGCGGAGAAACGGTGTGGCTTCCACGGAGCTCATTCAGCCTAATTTCACGGCTCCTTGCTACCCCTCAGATAGTATCACAGAGGCTGAACATTGCGAGCTAATGAAAAAATGTCAGAACCTGACCTTAAAGGCGGCGGTCGGCTCTGTTGTACCTCCTGAAGCTGAGGGAACTTTTCACTGCTGTCCGATTCCATATGGCTATGCTGTTATGACGGTGGATGAAATAATGAAGGGATTTGAGGAGCTGGAGCTTGACTTCCCTACAGGTGAAGGGGAGATTCATTTGGAAAATGCTTTAACGAGTACATGTCTATGGAGAAAGGAGTATATCAAGCTTCCAAACTGGACTCCTCCTCCTCCGCCTCCTCTGTTGCATCAAGACACTCCGCCTCCTCCTCCTCCTCCTCCGGCTAGTGATCATGACACTCCGCCTCCTCCGCCGCCTCCTCTGGCGCGTGAGGGCACTCCGCCTCCTCCGGCACGTCTGAGCCCTCCGCCTCCTCTAACATGTCAGCGGACTCCGCCACGTCAGCAACAGCGGAAGAGAGACGTCGCCGCTCCGGCGGCTAGCAGTACAAGAGGCAGGAAGAAATACATATCTGGTCCAAGCCTGAAGCCTCTTCTAAAGTTACACTATGAGAGGACCGACGAGGAAAACGCGGACATCTATGCTGCCGAAGTGCAGGCCCATTTTGAACGGAAACCTCCACCTCCGAATGAAATGGTAGATCTGGTGAAAGCGAAGCGCACTCTGGATGCCCTGAAGCGACCACCACCACCTCCTCCAGATTCAACTATGTTCGTTGTATTTAAAAGACACATGAAGATGCTCAGCGGTCGAGAAGTACTTCCAGTGATGCAAGATTAGCACAACAAATAAGTGGGAAAACAATTCCCCAGCTTGGCGAACAGGCGAAGCAATCGTGCCCCCCACTCAAGGTGTCTAGCGATATCATCGCTAATCATCCGGGGCTAGTGCCCGGTACCAATCTTGGTGATTACCTGAGCGATGATGTAGAGTTTGAAACGTTAGAGGTAGCAGAGATCTTCAGATACGAGTACGGGAAGTCTCTCGTCAAACCTGATCATCCTCCTCTAACAATGATGACGCGAAGATTGCGTGAATGATACATGGATACCTGCAGAAAGTCTGGGAAGGATAGTATGATGGTGAGAATTAAAGATGATCATGGCCTCATTGGAGTTGAGTTGCTGACAGCTGAATTTGTGGACTTATTTCAGTTATTCAATCAAGACGCCCTTGACAAACAACTCATGACTTGCTACTGTCTATAAGTATTACTTCTGTAATTAAGTCTCTATAGCTTAGCTCTTTAATTGCATGTATATATAATTATCCTCACTATATTATGCAGATTGAAGATCATTGAATGCAAGAAAGGACAAATCTATGACATTGAGTTCATTAACCCAAATACCATAAATGAATGGTTGGTTCAAAAGAGAGTCAAAGATACTAAGGACAACTTGCTACAATCGTTACTTCGACATCAGAACAAAGCTAAAATACTCTTTCCTTACAACTTCAAGTGAGTGTTACTGTCTTGTGCATATTCGGTTTCACTTACTCGAGGTTATAGTAATGTAATTGATGAGTTATGCGTGCGCAGGTTCCACTTTATTCTGCTAGAGATTAAGCTTGACCGGGGAGTAGTAACTGTCTTAGACTCAAGACGTAAAGATCCCCAGGAGTATGCGGACATGACTGCAATGCTCCAGAAGTAAGTTCAATTGATCATTATCGCACCATATCGGAAACTTTCGTTCATTTGCTGATATCAAGTAATCATTTCCTTTGCCTGGCAAGGTTCGGAAACAGTTCACCGGAATGGTTCCGGTTCTGCAGAGGGAGCTGCGATTTACACACCCCAAAGTAAGTAGTACTAGCTAGTTCCGCGCATCTCTCATTGATTCTTGTTTCATCAATACCATTATCATGCTTCATTATCAGTTTGATTGAACTCTATTCTCGTAAATTGCTTGTGGTGGGAAGGCGGGAATAATTTATGTGGATACTACGTTTGCGAGTTCATCCGTCACTCGACCTTTGAGCGGGGCTACTCTGACAAACAATATGAAGTACGTAAAAAATATTCACAATTTTGTTTTATTACAATCAATTGTGTTGAGTTTCATTCATATATATGTATTCACCCCCTTCTTTAAATTAGTTGTGGCAGACGCGGGATGAACTCCTACTACAAGATCGCATACGAGCAATTCAAGAGGAATTGGCGGGATTCTTTCTTGACTACGTCATACATAAAGGCGGAGAATGACATGTGGAAGTTGAAATTGATTTTAGATGTTAGGGATTGTAAGAGATGTTATATTTTATATATGTAGTAGCGTCGGATAGATATATACGAAAACTCGTTGTTCGACCAATCTCGGAGAAAGAGATGTCACTTCTCTCTGTATATGTTCATGACGATCTTGTGTAATTAATGGTTCCTTCATTTGCTTACTAGCTAGCGTGTCGAGTTCTCTCTATACGTATAGTAGTTAGCGTCGACCAAGCATGGAGAAAGAGATATCACTTCTCTCTATTAGCTAGCTAACAAAATATGAAACCCCTAAATTAACCCTCCAAAACCCCTAACCCCCCTTAAAAAAACAAAAACCCCAGTGCATGCGAGCTGCTGACGCGTGGCTGCCTTTTGGTCCCGGTTGGTGTTACCAATCGGGACTAAAGATCCTCCTGCCTGGGCGCCCCGCATCGGCCACGAGGAGCCCCTTCTATTCCGGTTCGTAAGCAAACCAGGACTAAAGGTTTTGGGCTTTAGTCCCGCTTCCAGAGCCGGGACTAAAGGCCCTCTGGAACCGGAACTACTACCCTGTTTTCTACTAATGATAGGAGATGCCCACATCACTTGTGCTTCCTAGCGATGCCATTGAAGTTGGCGTAGTATTCAAATTGCGGGAGCCCAAACTCAAATTCCGGCAAATCCTCTATCTCCGTTGAAGGTTGAATTTCATCCTATATAATTACACGATGGAGGTTACCTTGGCTCCTGACTCACCGCCGCCGACCTCTCCGGTGGGACCAACGGGCTTCCTTGATGTCGCTGACGTCATCATCACCGCCAAGGTAGATTGGAGGTGGGGAATGGTGACACGCAGGTTGATTGGTGGTGGCGGGGGGGGGGGGGGGGGGGGGGGACGGTGTTAGCTATGAGGCGTTGGTAGGCCTTGGATGGGGGTGGCGCCACCGGTGAAAATAGCCGGGTTGACGAACTCGCGGTCGACGACGATGGTAGTTGGGGGGAGGAAAGTTCTCGCGTGCGCAACTAGGGTTTTGGAAAGGGGATTGGGAGGTAAAGCTTTTTTTTTTGGCCAGCTCAAAAAGCCTTTGGGAGTTATAACCGATTAAGTAAAAAAAATAAGTTCTCTAGGAATGAGAGATTTGCTGTGCTTCGACCAGATATGCTGTTGCACAGCTATAAATAGAGCCTCTACGCCACCCAATCTCGGCAACAACCATCAGGTTAGAGTTCCTCATTCCTCAAGGCTTGTTTAGCTCGTGCTTCTACTACTAGCAGATTGGTAGCCATGGCTAGGGTGCGAGACCCTCTCGTCGTCGGAAAGGTCATCGGGGAGGTCATTGACAACTTCAACCCCACGGTGAATATGTCGGTGACCTACAGCTCCGACAAGCAGGTGTCCAACGGCCAGGAGTTCTTGCCGACGGCGGTCGTGTCCAAGCCACGCATTCAGGTCCCGGGTGGCGACATGAGATCTTTCTTCACTCTGGTTTGCGCTTCCTCTCCTCCTTGGCCACCTGACGCGTACACAAAGTACGCTAGCTAGCATCCAGCTGATAACCGAGTATATTGCTGCTCTTCAGGTCATGACGGACCCAGATGTGCCAGGGCCTAGTGATCCATACCTGAGGGAGCATCTCCACTGGTAATTGTACTAACCCAACCTAGCTCAATCGGTCAGAAGTCAACCAGTACAATTACCATGTATATATATATATCGAATGCTCACTCCAAGTGATCGAGCACAAATTAATTATCTGGCGACCCATTAGTTGCTATCTCATGGGCATCAGTCCTGTTTTTCGTCTAGTGAGCATAAATTGTCACAAATTTATACGATCAGCTATACATAAGAATATGTTTATCAGGCTATGAGCTTTTGTGTACATGCAGGATCGTCACTGATATTCCTGGCACCACTGATGCTTCTTTCGGTCAGTGCCCTTTTTTCTGATTGGCTACATCCTTAATTTGTCTGGATAAACATGCACTTGAATAATGCACGCAGGGAGCGAGGTGGTGAGCTATGAGAGCCCGAAGCCCACCATCGGCATTCACAGGTTCGTCTTCGAGCTGTTCAAACAGAAGAAGCGGCAGGCTGTGAACCCTCGAGCTCCTTCCACCAGGGACTGCTTCAACACTCGCCGCTTCGCCGACGAGAACGACCTCGGTCTCCCGGTCGCCGCCGTCTACTTCAACGCGCAGCGGGAGACAGCCGCGCGCCGCCGCTGATGTGGAAAATGATACAAGCCTATGGATCAAGCTATGGCTTAGCTACTGGTAGTAGCTATATAATTCAAATAAGAGTTTGCTTGTGGTCTTGTGTCCACTGTTTCTGGTAGTCTTCGTACTGTTCAGCTCTTCGGTTAGTTTAATTAGTTACTCCTACTAGTCAACCTGTGAGCTTGTGTACGCCACTAGAGTGAATTTAGTTCAACTCCTATTTTGTACGTGTTCACCGGGACTCTGGGAGCAGAATGAATGATAGCTAGCAGAAGACCGTCGACGTGTCTGGTAGTAGTAGGCGAGTGAAAGGTGGAAAAGGCAATGGCTGTGGCCCACCTACCTGCGCTACTGTTGTTGCCCTCAGGGCCTATAATCTTTTTTACCCGTTTTGAACCTCGTACTATTTTCATTCCAGTAAGGACCTCATCTTTAAGGCCGGCCAAGTATCTCCGCTCTAAAAAATATGTATGCCTTGGTTGATCTTGATTGTCTGAGTATATAGATACTAGATCTTGCCGTATCTGTTGTGTGTGTGTGCAATTTGTAATATTAATTGATATGGCTGGTTGTGGCTGGTCTGAAGAGGCATCAGTTCTTGGCCATCCTTTTCCCACCATTTTGGTGTCCCGGCCCCTTTGGTCGATTTGGCAATCTTTGATCATTAGCATATATATGCGCCTACGTATGCCTTCCTTAATTAAGTTTGTGCACTTTCTGGGTCAACATGCCTAGCTATAGTTTATATACATGAAAAACTAATGTTAATATATATGAGTCATAATATCTATCATGATGCATAATAGAAGATTTAACAACCTACTGGTTATAGAAGATGGCTAACTAAGACAATCAACAAACATGGAAGGTACAAGTAGTTTCAATGGATGGAACAATTACACAAAGTAGATTGGAGTGGTTTACAAATATCCTACATATCATTTAATCATTACCAAAAGTTCAAATGTGCTCACATGGTCATTCACAGGGGCAAAGAGTTATGATCAACTTCTCGTAGCAACTAGCAACTAGTGCGCCTCCACCTATCGAATAAAGATCAAAATTCGAGTAATATAATCTAGGCATATATGCATCTGCTACTGGGGTCTAGCCTCCTATTCGAAAAGGAAAAAAATGCATCAGCTAAATAGATCGTATTTATGAAGACATTAAAGTGTAATATAAGCTAGGTGTATATGTATCAACTAAATCTCTCATAGTGGGCCGGGGTATCATAACCCAGTATATGTATCAACAAAGCATAATATTGACATGGCATAGTTGAGTATTAAATTAGATAAGAAAGGACACCAATATCATACCATGATACCGTGACAGAGTATTGGAATACTAATATGATTCATCTAAAATAATAAATGAAGTCATTTAAAATACCAGCACATAATATTATGCACTCCCTCCTTTTTTATTTACACCATATATTAGCTTTGTCTTAAGTCCAACTTTATAAACTTTGACCAAGTTTTATAGAAAAAATATTAACATCTACAATACGACATAAATATCGTTGGATCCTTCATTGAATATATTTGTTATAGTAAATGTTCATATTGTTTTCTGCAAATTTATAAATTTGAATTAGAACAAAGCTAATATGCACAGTAAATACAAACTGAGAAGAACTATGAAGGTACAATATCATACGCAAAGCTAATGTTCATATGATATTCTAGTGCTAATGTAGGAACAGCCTTACGAGGCATCTGTTATAAAGACAATAAGTCGGGTAGCTGATTCGGCCAGTCATCCACATTGTGAAGCATGTCTGACCCAACAACCGGTCATGCATGCATATATAATAAGGAAGGCTCATGTTCACCTAAAGGCTACATGTAGGGATGCAAATGGGGACGGCATATATCCTCAACTTCACGTCATGATCAATCATAGGAAAGGGAACAAGAAAATGGATCCCATGCCTTTTGAGTTTCATCGTTTCGTGGTCTTTGGTAATTGTTACCTGAGATGAGATTAATCATGTTCAAGAAGAGTAATGCTATACCTACATACAACTACTTATAGGATTAAGGTAAGAAGCAACGTGAATAATTACTGATTGGAGATAGGGGGAGGAAGGGCCCACCGTGGAATTGGGGGGGGGGGGGGGGGGATTTAGTTAGGAAGTTTCTTTCGTAACCCGTAGATGTAGGATTATCCGTTCAAGAAAGCCACTATCACAAACTGGAATACTTCCAATTACAAGAGGTAGGATGAGCGGGGACATGGGGTGCAGTTTAAGCTTAGGATGACCACAAACATGAATAACAAGTTGCTTCCACACTACAATCATAAACATAGTTCGGTTTCAAAAAAGAAAAAGAAAAAAGCATAACATAGTGCGTTCAAAAAGTTTATGTATGTATCTCGAGCAAATAGGAATAATTACATAAACGTCTTCAGCTCAGAATCACATATCCAAATGAGCCATAGAGATTTGCGCAAAAAAAAAGAAAAAAAAGAAAGAGCCATAGAGAGTGCCTGCCCTAAACTACGAGTAGTTACGATTTTATCACCGTCGCCCTCTCATCTTATATATAGTGGCTATTGCTAGTGTTTTTCACTCATAATGCATTGCCGAAAAGGGGTTTCCCCCCGCTTTGTATACAAAGAAACTAACTGAACCATATAGGGATAGGTGCTGGGGCGGAAGCAGAACAGTCACGCCCAAAAGAAACGACAGAGAAAGAGCAAAAGAAACAAATGCCGACAACGGCGGATCAACAAAAATGAAGAAGCCTCGCGATCGCTGCGCCCACCGGGCTCTTCCACTAGGCTCCAAGACTCCGAAGCGCCGGCACCAATCAACACCTCCAAGAAGGATCACGACGATGACGACACTGCTGCCAAGGGTTTCCCCCGGTACACGACGAGGTGAGAGGAAGGGTAGGCCCCGACGCCCTCCCGTATTTAGAGATCGTATAAAGCTTATTTTCTCCACACTAATAAGTCATACATATTTAGAGAGCAATTTTTTATTGCATGAAACATGACAACTTACTTGAAGGATCTTACTCAATCCATAGGTCGATATGGTGGACTCTCATGGCAAAACTGGGTTTAAGGATATTCAGAAGCACAAGTAGTATCTCTACTTGGTGCAAATAATTTTGCTAGCATGAGGGGGAAAGGCAAGCTCAACATGTTGGATGATCCATGACAATATACTTTATTTCGGATATAAGAAAACATAACCCATTACGTTGTCTTCCTTGTCCAACGTCAACTCTTTAGCATGTCATATTTTAATGAGTGCTCACAATAATAAAAGATGTCCAAGATAGTATATTTATATGTGAAAACTTCTCTTTCTTTATTACTTCCTATTAATTGCAACGATGACCAAAACTATGTTTGCCAACTCTCAACAACTTTTATTCATCATACTCTCAATATGTGAAGTCATTACTCTCCATAAGACCAATATGATCTCTTTATTTCTTTTTATTATTTCTTTTTCTTTTATTCCCTCAAGATCATTGCAAGATAGCAAAGCCCTTGACTCAACACTAATCTTTATTATATAGCTCACGGACTCGATTACATAGAAAGATCATAAAGCAAAACTCACAACTAAATCATACCAAAACTTTATTCTACTAGATCAAGATATTACTAAAATGATCAAACTAAGAAAAATGGTAACGATAGGAGTGTCATGGTGATACGATACCGGGGCACCTCCCCCAAGCTTGGAAGTTGCCAAAGGGGAGTGCCCATACCCATATGTTCATGTCTCTTTCTCCGGAGGTGGTGGTGTGATATTCTTGGCGATGATGCCCCTCAGGATATGATTCTCCTCCCCGAGCTTATTGACTTGCTGCTTGAGGTCCATTATTTCATTACGGAGCTTACTAGTGACGGCTAAAGCACCTTTCATCCATGGATGTTGCATAACTGCGGGGGAACAAGTGACACCCTTTTTCATATTTTCATAAGAAAGAAATCTAACATTGGAAGGGATGACCGAGTTTGGAATAGTTGAGCTCTGTAGTTCCCCCATCGTGAATCTGGCTCAGAAACGAGAAGTAACTTCTCGATCCTCCTCCATGGAATCTATCCTTTTCAAGTCGGCCTCCATCTCCTCCTCCGTTGATGGCCCAAAGTGATAGGCATCGCTGTTTGCTCCCGGACCCGGCATCAGATGAGAAACCCGACTCTCCTCGACTGACTCTTGAGAAGACATCTTGCTCTAAATCTGTCACAGAAATAGCTCAAAACAAAAACAGAGGATTTCGTCATGGTACGGTGGTCAAAACCTTCGGGAGATTATATAATGAATTTTTACCGACCAAAAGAAGTATCGTGCAAGAAAATGGAGTCCGGAGAGCACACGAGGTGCCCACGAGGCACGGGGCGCGCCTAGGAGGGTAGGGCGCGCCCTCCACCCTCGTGGATGCCTCGTGTCCTTCCCTGACTACTTCTTATTTTCCTATTTTCTTAAATATTCCAAAACAGAGAAAAAATGCTATTAGAACTATTTTGGAGTCGGTTTACTTACCGTACCACATACCCATTCCTTTTCGGAGTCTGAAACATTCTGGAAAGTGTCCCTTATGTATTCCTCCAGGGTTACGGTTTCAATAACATTAGTTTCAACATTTATTGGATTACCTGAGATATAATGTTTGATTCTTTGACCGTTCACCACCTTCGGATTTGTGCCTTCGAAGTTGTTGATTTTTATGGCACCGGAACGATAGACCTCCTCGATAACGTAAGAACCTTCCCATTTAGAGAGGAGTTTTCCTGCAAAACATCTTAAACGAGATTTGAAAAGAAAAACATAATCACCTACATTAAACTCACGCTTTTGTATCCTTTTGTCATGCCATCTTTTAACTTATTCTTTAAACAATTTGGCATTCTCATAGGCCTGGGTTCTCCATTCATCAAGTGAGCTAATGTCAAATAACCTCTTCTCACCGGGAAGTTTGAAATCATAATTGAGCTCTTTAATGGCCCAATATGCCTTATGTTCTAGTTCCAGAGTTAAGTGACATGCCTTTCCATAAACCATTTTATAGGGAGACATACCCATAGGATTTTTATATGCAGTTCTATAAGCCCATAATGCATCATCAAGTTTCTTGGACCAATTCTTTCTAGATCTATTAACAGTCTTTTGCAAAATCAATTTAAGCTCTCTGTTACTTAGATCTACTTGGCCACTAGACTGTAGGTGATATAGAGATGCAATTCTATGATTAACATCATACTTAGCAAGCATTTTACGAAAGGCACCATGAATAAAATGTGAACCACCATCACTCATTAGGTATCTAGGGACTCCAAACCTCGGAAAAATAACTTCTTTAAACATCTTAATAGAGGTGTTATGATTAGCACTACTAGTTGGAATAGCTTCTATCCACTTAGTAACATAATCAACAAAAACTAAAATATGTGTATACCCATTAGAGAAAGGAACCGGTCCCATATAATCAAAGCCCCAAACATCAAATGGTTCAATAACAAGAGAATAATTCATACGCATTTCTTGCCGTCTACTAATATTACCAATTCTTTGACATTCATCACAAGACAAGACAAACTTACAGGCATCTTTGAAGAGAGTAGGCCAATAAAAACCGGATTGTAATACCTTATGTGCAGTTCTCCAGCATGGTGTCCTCCATAAGCCTCGGAGTGACACTTGGTTAGGATTTGTTCCTATTCATCCTCAGTTACACAATGTCTAATAACACCATCTACTCCTTCTTTATAAAGGTGTGGGTCATACCAGAAGTAATGTCTTAAATCATAGAATAACTTTTTCTTTTGCTGGTATGTGAAACTAGGTGGTATAAATTTAGCAACAATGTAATTAGCATAATTAGCATACCATGGAGCAGTTCGAGAAGCATTTATGACAGCTAATTGTTCACCAGGGAAGCTATCACCAATAGGTAGTCGGTCATCAAGAACATTCTCTAACCTAGATAAGTTGTCTGCAACAGGGTTCTCAACTCCCTTTCTATCAATAATATGCAAATCAAATTCTTGTAGTAGGAGAACCCATCTAATAATTCTAGGTTTAGCATCTTTCTTCTCCATAAGATATTTAATAGCAGCATGATCAGTGTGAATAGTTACTTTAGAATCAACAATATAAGGTCTGAACTTATCACAGGTAAATACAACTGCTAAAAATTCTTTTTCAGTAGTAGCATAATTTCTCTGGGCACTGTGAAGAGCTTTACTAGCATATTGAATAACATTTAGTTTCTTATCAACTCATTGTCCTAGAACAGCACCTACAGCATAATCACTAGCATCACACATAATTTCAAAGGGTAAATTCCAATAAGGTGGCTAAACAAAGGTGCAGAAATCAAAGCTTTCTTAAGTATTTCAAATGCTTGTACACAATCATCATCGAAGGTAAAAGGAATATCTTTTTGTATGAGATTAGTCAGAGGCCTAGAAATTTTAGAGAAGTCCTTAATGAACCTCCTATAAAAACAGGCATGACCAAGGAAACTTCTTATACCTTTAATGTCCTTAGGACACGACATCTTTTCAATAGCATCAACTTTAGCTTTATCAACTTCAATACCTCTTTCAGAAATTTTATGCCCCAAGACAATACCTTCATTAACCATAAAGTGGCACTTCTCCCAATTCAAGACAAGATTAGTATCTTCGCATCTCTGCAAAACTCGATCAAGGTTGCTCAAGCAATCATCAAAAGAAGATCCGTAAACGGAGAAATCATCCATGAAAACCTCAACAATCTTTTCACAAAAGTGAGAGAATATAGCCATCATGCATCTTTGAAAGGTAGTAGGTGCATCACATAAACCAAAAGGCATACGTCTATAAGCAAAAGTACCAAAAGGGCAAGTAAAAGTGGTCTTTTCTTGATCCCCTTTTGACACAGGTATTTGAGAGAAACCAGAGTAACCATATAGAAAGCAAAAATGTGTATGTTTGGATATTATTTCTAGCATTTGATCAATAAAATGCAAAGGGTAATGATCCTTTTTAGTAGCTTTATTTAATTTGCGGAAATCAACTACCATCCTATAACCTATAACAATTCTTTGCAGGATCAATTCATCTTTATCATTAGGAACGATAGTGATACCTCCCTTCTTAGGGACACAATGGACAGGACTTACCCACTGACTATCAGCAACGGGATAAATTATACCTGTCTCCAGGAGCTTTAGTATTTCTTTTCTTACCACTTCTTTCATTTTAGGATTTAACCGCCGTTGCTAATCAACAACTGGTTTGGCGTCTTTCTCCAATTTTATTTTGTGTTGGCATAAAGTGGGACTAATGCCCTTAAGATCATCAAGAGTATATCCAACAGCAGCATGTTTCTTCTTCAGAGTTTTTAATAATTTCTCCTCTTCCTGCTCTGAAAGGTTAGAACTAATAATAATAGGATATATCTTCTTTTCATCAAGATAAGCATATTTAAGAGTATCAGGTAGTGGTTTAAGCTCAAACACGGGATCACCTTTGGGTGGCGGAGGATCCCCTAGAACTTCAACAGGCAAGTTGTATTTCAAAATAGGTCCCTGTTTAAAGAACACTTCATCTATCTCCCTTCTTTCATTCATAAACATATCATTTTCATGGTCTAGCAAATATTGTTCTAAAGGATCAATAGGAGGCATGGCAATAGAAGCAAGACCAATAATTTTATCCTTACTAGGCAATTCTTTATCACGGGGTTGTCTACGAAACTTGGCAAAATTAAACTCATAAGACATATCCCCCAAACCAATGGTAACAACATCCTTTTCACAATCTATCCTAGCATTAACAATATTCAAGAAGGGTCTACCAAATATAATGGGACACAAGCTATCTTGTGGGGAACCAAGAACAAGAAAATTAGCAGGATATTTAACTTTCCCACACAAGACTTCAACATATTTAACAATCCCAACTGGTGAAATATTTTCTCTATTGGCAAGCTTAATTGTAACATCAGTTTCTTTTATCTCAGCAGGTGCAATATCCTGCATAATTTCTTTGTATAAGGAATGAGGTATTGCACTTGCACTAGCAGCCATATCACATAAGCCATGATAACAATGATCTCCTATTTTAACAGAAATAACATGCATGCGTACAATAGGTCTATGTTTATTTTTAGTATCGGGTCTAGCAATTCTAGCAGCTTCATCATAGAACTGAATAACATGCCCATCAATATTATCAGCCAAGAGATCTTTAACCATAGCAATACTAGGTTCAACTTTAATTTGCTCAGGTGGTGTAGGTGTTCTAGTATTACTCTTACGAACCACAGTTGAAGCTTTAGCATGATCCTTTATCCTAACAGGGAAAGGTGGTTTCTCAATATAGGTAGTAGGAACAATAGGATCATTATAAGTGATAGTCTTTTCTTCAACTTTGATAGGTGAAACTACTTTTACTTCAATGGGAGGATTATATTTAAACCACTTCTCCTTAGGGAGGTCAACATGAGTAGCAAATGATTCACAGAAAGAAGCTATTATCTCAGAGTCAAGTCCATATTTAGTGCTAAATCCACGAAAAGCATCGGTATCCATAAAAGATTTAACACAATTAAACTTAGGTGTTATACCTGACTCCTTACCTTCGTCGAGATTCCAATCTTCAGAATTGCGTTTAATTCTGTCCAATAAATCCCATCTGAATTCAATAGTCTTCATCATAAGAGAGCCAGTACAAGAATTATTGAGCATGGAGCGATTGTTGAGAGAAAGCCGAGCATAAATTTTTGAATAATAATTTCTCTTGAGAGCTCATGATTGGGGCATGAATATAACATTGACTTAAGCCCCCTCCCCAAGCTTGAGCGATGCTTTCTCCTTTGCGAGGCCAAAAATTATCTATATAATTACGTTCACGATAAACAAGATGCATAGGATAAAACTTCTGATGAAATTCCAATTTCAATCGGCTGTAGTTCCCTGATCCCATATCATCACATAGCCTAAACCATGTCAATGCCTCTCCCTTCAAAGATAAAGGGAAGACCTTCTTCTTGATAACATCTTCAGGCATACCTGCAAGCTTAAATAATCCACAAACTTCATCCACATAGATTAGGTGCAAATCAGGATGCAATGTTCCATCTCCTATAAAAGGATTAGCTAGCAGTCTCTCTATCATACCCGAAGGAATTTCAAAGTAAAAATTTTCAGTAGGTTCAGTAGGTTGAGTAGGTTGAGGAGGAACTCTTTGCTCTACTGGTCGGGGTGAAGATACATCGAACAAACCCCTCAAAGGATTAGTTTCCATAGTAACAGGTGACAGTAAAATTCAGCACACTATATAAATGTTTCCTTACCAAGTTCCACTTACCAAAGGCGCTTCACTCCCAGGCAACTGCGCCAGAAAAAGAGTCTTGATGACCCACAAGTGTAGGGGATCTATCATCGTCCTTTCGATAAGTAAGAGTGTCGAACCCAACGAGCAGCAGAAGGAAATGCAAAGCGGTTTTCAGTAAGGTATTCTCTGCAAGCACTGAAATTATCGGTAACAGATAGTTTTATGATAAGGTAATTCATAACGGGTAACAAGTAATGAAAGTAAATAAAGTGCAGCAAGGTGGCCCAATCCTTTTTGTAGCAAAGGAAAAGCCTGGACAAATTCTTATATGGAGAAAAGCGCTCCTAAGGACACATGGGAATTATCGTCAAGCTAGTTTTCATCACGCTCATATGATTCATGTTCATTACTTTGATAATTTGGTATGTGGGTGGACCGGTGCTTGGGTACTGACCTTTTTTGGACAAGCATCCCACTTACGATTAACCCCTATTGCAAGCATCCGCAACTACAAAATAAATATTAAGGTAAACCTAACCATAGCATGAAACATACGGATCCAAATCAACGGCTTACGAAGCAACTCATAAACTAGGGTTTAAGCTTCTGTCACTCTAGCAACCCATCATCTACTTATTACTTCCCAATGCCTTCCTCTAGGCCCAAATAATGGTGAAGTCTCATGTAGTCGACGTTCACATAACACCACTAGAGGAGATACAACCTACATCTCATCAAAATATCGAACGAATACCAAATTCAAATGACTACTTATAGCAAGACTTCTCCCATGTCCTAAAGAACAAACGTAACTACTCACAAATCATATTCATGTTCATAACTAGAGTGGTATTAATATGCATAAAGGATTTGAACATATGATCTTCCACCAAATAAGCCAACTAGCATCAACTACAAGGAGTAATCAACACTACTAGTGACCCACAGGTACCAATCTGAGTGTTTGAGACAAAGATCGGATACAAGAGATGAACTAGGTTTTGAGAGGAGATGGTGCTGGTGATGATGTTGATGGAGATTGACCCCCTCCCGATGAGAGGATCGATGGTGATGACGATGGTGATGATTTCCCCCTCCAGGAGGGATGTTTCCCCGGCAGAACAGCTCCGCCGGAGCCCTAGATTGGTTCCGCCAAGGTTCCGCCTCGTGGCGGCGGTGTCTCGTCCCGAAAGCTTGCTTATGATTTTTTTCAAGGTAAAAGACTTCATATAGCAGAAGGATGTCAGCGAAGGCCTGCCAGGGGGCCCACGAGGAAGGGGGGCGCGCCCAGGGGGGTAGGGCACGCCCCCACCCTCGTGGCAAGGGTGTGGGCCCCCTCTGGTACTTTCTTCGCTTAGTATTGTTTATTAGTTCTAAAACTAACTTCCATGAAGTTTCAGGACCTTTGGAGCTGTGCAGAATAGGTCTCTAATATTTGCTCCTTTTCCAGCCCAGAATTCCAGCTACCGCCATTCTCCCTCTTCACTTAAACCCATGTAAAATAAGAGAGAATAGGCATAAGTATTGTAACATAATGTGTAATAACAGCCCATAATGCAATAAATATCAATATCAAAGCATGATGCAAAATGGATGTGTCAGCGTCTGACAATGTCACGACCGCATTGCCGCTGGCGCGAGCGCCATGCGCAGCCTCGCAAAGCACCCACTACTCAGTGACAAAGTTCCGCGGCCATGGCCGTCACGACCTCTATGCTTGTGAACTCGCTAAAGATTTGGCTCTCCGCTAGCGCGAGATGCGCAAGGAGGGTGAGGTTGTAGCACCACTCCTCGCACGCCCGCCGAAACGTCGATAGGGGTTACAACACCAGCTCCTCCTTCGTCATGACAACACTGAAGTGCGCCTCTATCCTATGGAGAAGCCGACCTGGATAGGCACGGGCGGTGGCGCCGGCTCATCGTTGAGTGGCTCCTCCATCATGGGGTTATCATTGTGTAACACCCTCAGTATCATGCTACAGTAATCTCCCCCTAATGTTTGCCATGTCATCATGATTACATTCCTAATTGCCACTTGGCCAGAAATCAAATTCAAAATCCAATTTGAAATGCAAGTCAAATTTTTACGTCTTCAAAAATGCAAACAAAATAGTTTTTGCAAAAAATCCCTAATTAATTATTTTAAGAAAAACAACATCACCAAAAACTCCAAATTGCCCCTGGAAATTTAAACAGGACCAAACAACACCATTTTAGCCCCATATAAATGTAAAGATAATTTGGATAAATTCAAATAGCCCCCAAACTTTTTTTGGTAGCCCAAAATATTACCGTGTATTTATGTGACACTTTTCACCGTTTACATAAATCATTTGGTGGCTCTACTTAATGCAAAACGTTAGAGAAAGAAACGAAAAAGAAATAAAAAGAGAGAAAAGGCCACCGGTCATGGTGCACTTAGGCCTGCACAATAACAGTGCCGCCTGGCACGGCCCACCTCGGCCTTTCATCCACCTCACATGACGCTGAGGCCGAGCGCGCTCCTTGTCCTCTCGACCGACAAGGCCGCACGCGTCAGCCACCCCGCGCCTCCCCGTTGAAGATAAGGACGCCCTCGGCGCCTAGGGTTCCACCCGCGCCCACTCCCTCCCGCACATATCTCCCTCTCCCTCTGGATCCGCCTCTGCGAGCTCACCCGAGCTGGCTCGTCGCCACCGCCTCAACATTGTTGTGGCCTTCGGCCTCCCCTCGCCTATACACCATGTCCAGAAGACGCATGCCTTCAGCCTCTTCGTCACGTCAACACACGCGAGCAGGGACGCCCTCACGCCATCGCAATCTACGATCACCACCATCGGCCATCACTTCTGCCTTGTTGTTGATCCGCCACTACCTGCGCTCCCGTTCACTCGAAGCCTTTGTGAGCTCCATCGATGAGCCCCGTCCCCATTTCCTCTCTTCCCGAGATCCGGGTCTTCCCCTAGCTCGCGTCTCCATTGTTGTTGCTCCAGTCGCTGTTGCCTAGCTTGTTGCTACTGCTGCAGGGCTTCTTCAGCTCAACTGAGCACACCACCGTGCTCACGGCCTCTCGTAAGTGTTGTCTGGCCCACTAGCTCGTCAAACCCGAGCCCATGTGCTCATTTTGTTTGACATCTGAACTCTGGTTCGAGCGCACCCAGCCACGCTCGGAACCGCGCCCCTAGCCAAAACCCACGGCCTCTGATACGTCTCCAATGTACCTATAATTTTTGATTGTTCCATGCTGTTATATTATCATTCTTGGATGTTTTACAATCATTTTATAGCAAATTTATATCATTTTTGGGACTAACCTATTGACATAGTGCCTAGTACCAGTTGCTTTGCTTTTTTTACTTCACAGAAAATCAATACCAAACGGAGTCCAAACACAGTGAAACTTTTTGGAGATTTTTTCTGGTCCAAAAGACACAAGTTGGGCCAAGGAAGTACTAGAGGGGGGCTCCGAAGGTAGCACAACCCACCTGGGCGCGCCCTGGTGGGTTGTGCCCACCTCTCTCGCCTCCCGTACCGCCTCTTTGCTCTATAAATACCCTAATATTCCAAAAACCCTAGGGGAGTCAACGAAACACAATTCCAGCCGCCGCATGTTCCAAAAACCACATATCCAATCTAGACACCATCATAGAGGGGGTCATCATCCTCATTGGTGCCTCCCTGATGATGCGTGAGTAGTTCATTGTAGACCTACGGGTCCGTAGTTAGTAGCTAGACGGCTTTCTCTCTCTCTCTCTTTTGATTCTCAATACAATGGTCTATTGGAGATCTATTTTATGTAACTCTTTTTGCGGTGTGTTTGTTGGGATCCGGTGAACTTTGAGTTTATGATCTAATCTATTTTATCCATGAAAGTTATTTGAGTTTTGATCTCTTATATGCATGTTTACTTATAGCCTCGTATTTCTTCTTCGAATCTTTGGTTTAGTTAGTCCGACTAGATTGATTTTTCTTGCCATGGGAAGAGGTGCTTTGTGATGGGTTCGATCTTACGGTGCTCAATCCCAGTGACAGAAGGGGAAATGACACGTATGTATCGTTGCTATTAATGATAACAAGATGGGGTCTATTCCTACATGAATAAATCCTGTGTACATCATGTCATCGTTCTTATTGCATTACTCTGTTTCTCCATGAACTTAATACACTAGATGCATGCTGGATAGCGGTTGATGTGTGGAGTAATAGTAGTAGATGCAGGCAGGAGTCGGTCTACTAATCTTGGAAGTGATGCCTATATAATGATCATTGCCTGGATATCGTCATGATTATTTGAAGTTCTATCAATTGCCCAACAGTAATTTGTTTACCCGCCGTATGCTATTGTTCTCGAGAGAAGCCACCAGTGAAATCTTCAGCCCCGGGGTCTCTTCTTTATCATATTTGCCTTCGAGATATATTTTTATTCGCTTTTATTTTCAGATCTATTAATCCAACAACCCAAAAATACCTTGCTGCAACTTATTGTTATTTATTTTATCTCGCATTCCTGTGAGATCTATTTATCCAATCTACTACAATTTTATCTATCTTTTTTAACCGGGAGGAATTGACAACCCCTCTTTTACGTCGGGTTGCAAGTATTTGTTCTTTGTGTGCAGGTACCGTTCACGTAGTGTTGCGTGGTTCTCATACTAGTTCGATAACCTTGGTCTCATCACTGATGGAAATACCTACCGTAGCTGTGCTGCATCATCCCTTCCTCTTTGGGGAAATACAAACGTATTTCAAGCCACATCAAAAGGAATTTCTAGTGCCGTTGCCAGGGAGACATCATCAACATCTACCAGGTTCCTAATCAGAAATCTCATCTCCTTGCAATTTACATTATTTTCTATTTTCCTCTCGTTTTCATCTCCCCCACTTCACAAAAATTTGTCATTTTATTCACCCTCTATTTCGTTCGCCGTTTTCTCGCCAAATGTGTTTTTGTTTGCTATCTTGTTTGCGTAGTTGCGATGTCTTAAGAAAATACCAAGTTATGTGATTTTTCTAATACCAATAATAATGATTTTATTAGCACTCTGATTGCTCTTCCCGCCACTACTGCGGAGTCTTGTGATATTAATGCTACTTTATTTAATCTCGTTATGAAAGATCAATTTTCCGGTACTCCTAATGAGGATGCCATGTCAGATCTTAACATATTTGTGGAATTATGCTATATGCAAAAAAATGTGGACAATGATATTGTGAAGTTGAAATTATTCCCATTTTCTTTGCGAGATCATGCAAAAAATTGGTTTTCTTCTTTGCCTCGCTATAGTATCGATTCTTGGGATAAGTGCAAGGATGCTTTTATTACTAAGTATTTTCCGCCCGAGAAAATTATTTCCCTTAGGACACAAATCATAAATTTTAAGCAACTTGGGCATGAACATGTTGCGCAATCTTGGGAAGGAATGAAATTGATGCTAAGAAATTGTCCTAGTCATGGTTTAAATTTTTGGATGATTATACAATTTTTTTATGCGGGATTGAATTTTGTTTCTAGAAATCTTTTAGATTCCTCCAAAGATGGAACTTTTATGGAAATTACTTTGGGTTAAGCTACTAAATTGCTTGATAATATTATGGCAAATTATTCACAATGGCATACCGAATGAGCTCCTACTAGTAAAAGAATTTAATTCCGTAGAAGAAAGAAATTTTTTGAGTGAAAACGTTGAGGCTCTTATGAAGATGGTTTCTAATAAACATGCTCCTATTGATCTTAATGATGTGCCTTTGTCTACTTTGATTGGGCAAAATAGTGATACCATAGATATGATTTTTTCCCGAAACAATTTTAATAACAATGCTTATAGAGGTAATTTTAATCCTAGACCTTTTCCAGAAAATTCCTCTAATAATTATGGTAATTCCTATGGTAATACTTCTTATAATAATAATAGGAACACCTCTGATCTTGAGAATAATATTAAAGAATTTATCAATGCTCAAAAGAGTTTTAATACTATGATAGAAGAAAAAGTTGAGTAAGATTAATGATATGTCTAGAAGCATTGATAAAATTTCTCATGATGTAGAAAATCATAAGATGAAAATTTTTGTGCCTAAGGTTGAAGAATCAATTAAAGCTTTATATGTTTCTATGGATGAAAGTAAGAAAAGAACCGCTATGCCTAGAGCTATAAGGGAATTTTAGAAAAAGCATTATCTAGTGATTGCTTTCATAAAAATGATGAAGATCTTAAAATGATTGGTGTTTCTTCTACTGATTCCTTATTTAGTAAAATTAAATTTGATGATAAAGGGACTGAAGAAGATTCAACTTTAGGTAAAAGGCGTCCCGACAAATTGGAGGGTGAAAATCTTGTTGAAAAAATTGATAACGGTGGGTTTGGAGAGGTCAATACTTTAACTAGTGGTGTGCCCACTCTTTTAGATTAAAAAGACTTTAATTATGATAATTGTTCTTTCATTGATTGTATTTCTTTGTTGCAATCCATGATAAATTCACCCCACGCTTATGAACAAAATAAAGCTTTTACTAAACATATCGTTGATGCTATGATGAAAGCTTTGGAACAAAAGTTGGAATTGGAGATTTCAATTCCTAGAAAATTACATGATGAATGGGAACCTACTACCAAAGTCCAGATTTAAAATTATGAATGTTTTGCTTTATGTGACTTGGGTGCTAATGTTTTTACAATTTCGAAATCTTTATGTGATGTGCTTGGTCTTACCGATATTGAAGAATGTTCTTTAAGTTTGCACTTGGCGGACTCTACTATTAAAAGGCCTTTGGAAGAATTAATTATGTTCTTATTCCTGCAAATATGAATTCCATATATATGTTATTTTTCTTGATATTGATTTCAATC
Organism: Triticum aestivum; assembly: GCF_018294505.1. Taxonomy (NCBI): domain Eukaryota; kingdom Viridiplantae; phylum Streptophyta; class Magnoliopsida; order Poales; family Poaceae; genus Triticum; species Triticum aestivum. The sequence continues at coordinate 596,699,083 of NC_057804.1, read as the reverse complement.
CATCTTGTCCTATTATAGTGGTAGACCGTTTTTACATACTATTGGTGCCGTGATTGATATGAAAGAAGGCAATATTAAATTTCAATTTCCAGTAAGGAAGGGTATGGAACACTTCCCTAGAACAATAATTAAGCCACCATATGAATCAATTGCGTGGGCATCTTATGGATCTAGAAATAAAGATGACAACACTTAGAACTTTGCTTTATACCTAGCTAGGGGCATAAAACCATATCGCATGTTGGGAGGCAACCCAATGAATAATTTTTATTTGTCTTTTTCTTTCTGTTCTTGAGTGTTTGCACAATTATGCTACTGTTATGATTGTGTATCTTATGTTTTGGTTAGTGTTTGTGCCAAGCAAAGCCTTTGGGATCATGTTGGGTGATAGTTGATTTGATCTTGTTGGAAAACAGAAACTTTGTGCGCCAGTCCAGACTTTTTAAAAATCAGAGAAACATGATAACATTCTGATTTTTTTACAAAAGATTGATATACAAATTACCAACGTTGTCCTAACTTTTTAGAATTTTTGGAGTTACAGAACTTTTCAAAGTTTTCAGATTGCTGCAGACTATTCTGTTTTTGACAGATTATGTTTTCTTTGCATTGTATGCTTATTTTGATGAATGTATGGACTCTCTCGGGGGGTATGAGCCATAGGAAAGTTGGAATATATTAGATATAATGCAAAAATAAAACATGAATGGGTTTGCAACAGTACTTAGAGTAGTAAGTTGCTTTGTTAGACTAACGGATCTCACGAAGGTTTTGTTGAGTTTTGTGTGATTGAAGTTTTCAAGTTTTGGGTGAGATCACGATGGTTGAAGGAATAAGGAGTAAGAAGAGACTATGCTTGGAGATGCCCCATGTAATCCCAAGATATTATCTAAAAGAGAAGAAAGCAACTTAGCTTGGGGATGCCCGAGTGGCATCCCCTCTTTCTTCTAACGACCATCGGTATTTTACTTGGAACTATATTTTTATTCGTCACATATCATGAGTTTTCCTTGGAGCGTCTTGTATTATATGAGTCCTTTTTTAGTTTGTGTCATCTATCCTTGCTGAACACACCTATTTGAGAGAGCCAAATTTATGCTATGACTTGTTAGAATTGCTCTGTATGCTTCACTTAAATCTTTTTGAGCTATGGAATTGCTCTAGTGCTTCACTTATATCTTTTTGAGCATGGTGTGCTTCAGCATTTTTGAAGAAATGCTATCATGCTTCACTTGGATTTATTGAGAGTTAGTAATTTCTTTAAGAAATTCTCTCATGCTTCACTTATACTATTTTGAGAGAAGAAATTTTTTATGCTCATGTTCTTCACTTAGATTTGTTTGAGCTATCAAAACCAACATATGAAACAAGTCCCAAAGTGATAGATATTCAAGAGGGATATAATAAAAACTTTCATGAAGATCATTGGACAAAATAAACTTGATTCTTTGTAATAGTTTTGCGATATGATGATATAATATGTGAGTCATGTTGATGAGTAATTATGCTTTAGTATGAATATTGGTGTTAAGGTTTGTGATTCTCTATGCAAGCACGAAATCAATAGTTATGCAATGAGATTACATCCTACTTGTGGTGCTGTCGGGGAAACGAACACCTATGAGATCACAAGAATCCCTTCTATGTTTGGTGGCGAGGTACCTGCACGAAGAGCAGGTCTATCAGTCAGCACAAGGGGATTTTACCCAGGTTCAGGCTGCAAAGATGCGTAATACCCTAGTCTCGCTTGTCTGGATATATGTGTTCTTGAGCTTTTGAACTAGCTGCGGTGATGCACGGTCCAAAAGTCCGAATCCTCTCTCTGTACACCTCGGGCCTCCTTAATTTTATACGTAAAGGGGTTGCCATAGTGGCACACAAGAGGTCGAAAGCTAGCTACAGTGTATGAGCTTATCGCTCGGAACCGTAGGACAAACACATTTAGTGCATTGCCTACGTGCCCTCTTACTTTACTAGAGACGGCAACAGAAGCCATTCTGTCCATCGTCGCTCCTCCTTGCGTCGACACGCGTCCAGGCTGATGAGGCATGCAGTGCCACACTGGCTAACTAGCTGCTGTGTTGGCGTGATGGTAGAGCCTCCACGAAGATCTGCATGCCGCCACGCAAGCGCCTGCTTAGTTGGCACACTGGTCGTCGTACTGGAGTGGTGGTGAGGTGGAAAATCCTTGCTGGGCGTGGGTCGTCTGGCCGCGGCCCAGCGATCGTCCCCGGCAAGGCTTGCCGGGGGGCTTCGCAGTCGTCCCCAGTAAGGATCTTGCCGGGGGTCTTCGTCTTCTGGTCCCACGTGGACCCGCAGTCTATCAATCTCTATGAAGATCTGCATGCTACCATGCATGCGTTCCCAAATCTTTGTCTTAACATTGTCGATGGTGTCAGAACTCTCAGCCTCAAGGGTGATTGGCTTGCTGGTGCTGCGCAGGTTGCCCTGGCAAGGGTGTTGCCGGGGGAGGTCTAGCTCGCCTTCCGCTCCTTGTTCCTCGAGTATCTGTCTTGCTGGTCTTCGTGTTTTATCTTTTGCTGTCCTGTCGGGCCCGGCCACAGGCGTGGCTACAACCACCCGTGCACAAGTAAGGGGTACCAAAGAGCCCGTACTTTTGTAGACCGACAGGAGCCCCCGGGCCTGGGCACACGTGAGCGCAAAGCGTAGTTGGGCCAGGCCCAAAGCAGTGCACGGGCACGCATGGCAGAGGTTTAATCTTCCACAATCTCTTTGCCAGTTGCGCTTCCCCATGACCCACATTAAGCGTGTGACGTGGGGGTCGTGCGTGGGATGGGCATGGCACGCATGCGTCACCCCACAGTAAATGGTAAAGAGGTGGCCCGCGCCTTCCCCATAAAAAAGGGAAATCCGCAGGGGCATAGAGACACTGGCTCAGAGGGCGGCGAAGAGAGACAGGGCCTCGACAAGTGAAGAGCCCCCGGCAAGCACTCCTCATGCATCGGGGACGATCTTCATTAGCCCGGAGTCCAGCCACCAGCGCAGCCCCCATTCCAGCCCCCAGCCTAAGTTTTTCACTTACTTCTTGTTGGCGGGCATTGGAGCACGTCTCTTTATTGATGATCTTGCCAGGTCCGCAGGAGGAGCCACTAGGGGCCACCCTGGACATGCCGCCCTCATCAACTCTGCCGACCAGAGGGGCGTCCCCGGCAAGGGCATCCACCGACGAGCGCACGCGTGTGGAGGAAGAGGTGGCGGGCATAGGTGCTGGCGCCCCCGTCTCGGCAATGGATGTTGCCGAGGAGGGGGACGCGTACTCACCACTTGTCGTAGGTAAACTACTTGCCTCCGCTTCTCGCCATCGTCATTGTGATTTCTTTTTCATTCTCCGTCTTGCACTTTTGTTTTTAGCCTTGTCTCACTCCCCGTTTTGGTCTCAGATCCTCCCTTTTTAAAGACTAATTTTCTTTTAGCGCCTCCCAATTTCATAGTTGCCCAACCTGCCTCTTCCACTAGACCTCGTCTTTCAAAGAGCAGCGCCTCCCTTTTTTCACTTTAAATTGGTCCTGGCAAACCAGGCGGACGTTGACGGCGTGATCGAGGAAACTGCCAAGGACGCCGAGGCCGAAGCCGCCAACATCGCTATCGAGGAGGCCGCTAAGGGATCCACCGAGGAGGCCGGCAAGGCCGTCGCTGAAGAGGCCGCCAAAGGGCCTGCCGGGGAGGCCGGCAAGGCTGCTGCAGAGGAGGCCGCCATGGGGCTTGCCGAGGAGGCCGACAAGGCCACCACTGGGGAGGCCGGCAAGGAGCCTGCCGGGGAGGAGATGGTCGACGACCAACCTTCTTCCTCCTCGGCCCCTGCCCCGAGCACATACTTGAAGGTGGGTGACGATTTGTTCGTCAGCCTCCCAGGGACGGCGAGCATCGGAGTGCCAGCCAAGGGGGAGGTGTTCGATGATGAGGTCCTTACCGCTGCCGGGCTCTAGGTCGTCGATGAACCGAGCACCAGCAGCAGCAACACCAAGGAAGATCTGCTCCACCAGGCCATGAGTTCCAACTTCCAGAAGCTCCAGGCACTCTATCGTGCCCGCCAGGACAAGGTGGACTCCAGGATGGCTACCGTGGACAAGGCAGAGGCGGACTTCAAGGAGCGCGTCACCTAGATGCAAGTCTTGTTTGACAAGGCCCGAGAAGATCTGAAGGCCACCCAGATCCAACTAAGCAAGCGCTAGTGAGAGCTCCTTCTGAAGCAGGCCGATTTTGACAAGGCATAAGACTTGGCAAAGGTGAAGGCCGCCAAGGACGAGTCCGACCACACGCAACATCGCATCTTGCTCGACGCCTAGGAGGACTAGGTTGCTCACGAAGCAGCGCTTGCCGCCACGCTTCGCGCCAAGGATGAAGAGATTGAGAAGCTCGCCGCGCAGTGGCCCCAGGATCTGATTTAGAAGCACAAAGAAGCACTTGATGCTCTTGTCCTCGACCATGCTGGCAAATTAGAGGAGGCCGTCGACGGTGCTGAGGCCGCAGAAGCCGCCAAGGTTGAGCTGGCCGGCATGGTGGAGAAGCTAGAGCTAGAGCTGGAGGGGCTGAGGGAGGTAAGCTGAAGAAGGACAGGCACATGACCGCCCACACCTTGGCGGAGCTGCAGGTCACCATCTCCGACAATACCAAACTGCTCCCCAAGGCCAACGATTCCATTGCTGATCTGAAGTTGAAGCTGGAAACCGAGGAGAAGATGCTTTCAGAGTTCAAGGCTCGCGAGCTGACCCTGACCAAGGAGCTCGCTGAAAGTGCTAGTTATCGACTAGAGGGGGGGGGTGAATAGGCGATTTTTATCTAAGTCTTCAAAACATGGAAGTTTCAAAGACAAACAATAGAAATGACCTAATTGATATGCAGCGGAAGATAAACTACAACAAGAAAGCCATAGTCAAGTATGCAATAGCGTTAACGTATGAAGACTAATAGTAGCTAGGTAGTAGGATCAGGATGGAAGATAGTATGAAGCCAATCAACAATAGTAGTCAAGCAATGAAGTCAAACAGATAAGACAGATAGGCAATGACTTCATGAAGACAAACTCAAAGTAAACGAGGGAAGAGATAGAACCAGTCACTTGTTGAAGACATAGGATTTGTTGGACCAGTTCCAGTTGCAGTGACAATTGTACGTCTTGTTAGGGAGGCTGAGATTCAACTCAGAAGACCGTGTCTTCACCTTATTCCCCTTGAGCTAAGGACACTTAGTCCTCGCCCAAACACTCTTGTAAGTCTTCAAGGTAGACTTCCAAACCTTCACAGACTTTGTTCACCCGGCAATCCACAATGACTCTTGGATGCTCAGAACGCGACGCCTAACCCGCTGTAGGATACACAGTCCTCAAGTGTAATAAGTCTTCAGGTCACACAGACAGAAAGACTTCAGTGATGCCTAACACTCTTTGGCTCTAGGTGTTTGGGCTTTGTCCTCGCAAGGATTTCTCTCTCTCAAATGCTTCGAGGTGGGTTGCTCTCAAACGACAAAAGTCGTATACTAACTCTAAGCAGCCACCAATTTATGGTGTAGGGGGTGGGATATTTATAGCCACAAGGCATCCCGACCTGATTTGTCCGAAATGACCCTGGGTCACTAAGGAACTGACACGTGTTCCAACGGTCAGATTTCAAACACACGCGGCAACTTTACTTGGGCTACAAGCAAAGCTGACTCATCCAGCTCTGGATAAGATTTGCTCTCATTGTCTTCGCTCGAAGACATAGGATTTGGGTTGAGCATCACTTCAGTCACTCTGACTTAGTTCACTTGGACCCCACTTAATAGTACGGTGGTTCCTATGACTCAACAAAGAAGAAAAGGAAACAACGAAACCACACAGTCTTCGCGTTCCATAGTCTTCCCGCAATGTCTTCTCATGTCATAGTCTTCAATATGAATATCTTATCATACCACCATTGTCTTCAATGTCTTCATACATTTTTAGGGGTCATCTCCGGTAGGTAAACCGAATCAATGAGGGACACTACCTGCGTTATCCTGCAATTCTCACAAACACATTAGTCCCTCAACCAACTTTGTCGTCAATACTCCAAAACCAACTAGGGGTGGCACTAGATGCACTTACAATCTCCCCCTTTTTGGTGATTGATGACAAACTGGTTGAAGTTTTCAACGGGGATAAAGTATGTGAAATTGTAAAGGATAGGAATTGTCTTCATAAGTAGCAAGGGCTCCCCCTGAAGATGTGCATATAAGTAATTTTGCTTTTGGAATGCAAATGCACATGGCAGGTTGTACTTGTGGAGATCCACTTCAACTTATGAAGATAATTCATCATGCATGAAATGATATAGCAAATAGGATGACATGCATAATGAAAAATGGACGTCTGCAAGATGATCTAAGTGCGGAAGTTATCATCGCACATGCGGAATTTATCATCGCATCACAGTAAAGCAAATAAGTAGCAGACGACCATCAAGTTTAGGTGTTACAACTCAAAGAACCAAATGTTTTAAAAAAGCAAGAGTTGTAAGCATGAGGCAAAATATAATGCAACCACCCATATGAACCCGCTTGAAGACTATCAACTCATATGCTTCTCCCCCTTTTGTTAGTAATGACCAAAAAGGTTTGAAGACATAGAGCATCTACTCGTCCTCATGAGGAGTAGTTGAAGTAGCAGGGTTGTCGTTGTCGTTTGGCGGTGCAGATGAACTTGGTGCAGTGTCAATGCGAGCAGAAGTAGGGGGCAGTGAAGTTGCATCGTCTTCATCATCGATGACATTGGCATTGACAGTTGCAGCAGAGGAAGAATAATCAGAGTCTTCAAGAGATGGAGTTCTTCGTAGGATAGCATTCCATGGAGGAGTGGAGTCAAACTTGAATCTTTCAGTGAAGCCATCGTCTTGAAGATCTGCTTCAGCACTAAGCAGGGTCAAGCTCTTCCATGATCGCCGGCAAGTTTCATGAGCAACAAAGGCATTCTTGGTGGCAAGGTTACGAATGCGATTGACATCCACCAAGAGGCTTTGCATTTGACGCTTCAGCAAAAAATGATGCTTATCTTGCTTCTGATGTAGGGCCACAAGAAGTTCTCGGTCATTGAGAACGCGAGAACGCTTCCGAGGCCTTTGGGCAATGGTGCTTTCAGTGGCTTCAGTAGGTGCTCGATGAGGCAGACGAGTATTTCCAGCCAATGGATAGATTCGTGTTGCTGCTTGAACACCTTCAACGGGTTGAGTGAAGCTTTGGTGCTCGGCATTCTGAAGACAAAGAGGCTTCTTGGCAGGGTCAGAATATATGGCTTCAACTGACATATCAACCTCTGGTAGGAAGATCACATGATTGCGAGCAGATGGTTGATAGATGATAGATGAGTGTCGCTTGATGAGGCGCATGACACATGGAGCATAAAACTTCAGACCAAACAGATCAGATCCAGAAGCAGCAAGTTGCCTGATGAAGAAATCATGTGCATTGAAGCTGATGCCATTGAGAATATAAAAGACCAATGTCTTCATGGCTCCTTCGAGTTTTGCAGTTGATGAATGTCCTTTGATAGGCCATAGAGTCCGCTTGATGATATGATATATGGTGCGCAACAGATACTCAAGGTCATCAACAAAGAACTCCTTTGGATATTCAGCATCACGTGGCAAAGGCTTCATCATGCTCAGCATCTGGCTCATATTGGGTTCAGGCTTATGAAAGATGCTCTCTAGTGCATTGCGGTGGTTTTGACAGCCAGGTTCATAGAGCTCTCCAGGAGTGGATAGGCCTGTAAGCTCAATGATGTCAAGAGCTTTGGCTTCATGATGGACATTTCCGGTCATCCACTCGAGAACCCATGTCTTCGTATCTCTGTTGTAGCCGCGAATGTGTAGAGTAGCATCGAATTGAAGCAATAGCTCTTCATTCCAGTGTTCTTTATCTGTGACAAAACTGAGCAGCCCAGCATCACGAAAGCAGTCAAGTGCTTCTTCTAAGCAGGGCAGTCCAGTAATGGCTTCAGTGTCGAGGCGCATATGAGGGAAAATGCGCCCTTGATCATACAGAACACAGGAGTAATAGCTTCGCTGCTGATGACTCCAGAACCGATTTGATGATATTCTTGGCTTCGTGTAGGGGTTCTTAGAGCTGTCAAAGAATGTGTTGTGGCTCTTGAAGCCATTTGCATTGAAAGACCCGACAGAGGTGGCAGTACCAGGAAACCTTGGCAGTCTTGGCTTGGGCTTCTGGACCTGAGGCCCATGCTCAATGTGATAGTCAAATTGTGGCCAGAGACAATAGGCGGAGGGACCAGAACGGGCCATCTTACTGTGATTAGCTCGCCATGGTTGTATGCTTGCTCGATTGTATAGGGCCTTGGGGGCGGAACAGGAGCAGTGGCAGCAGCTGAGGCTTCAGGCTGCACAACAAGTGCTTCAGGACCAGGTGCCTCATTAGCTTTAGGTGCAGTGGCCTCAGTAGCTTCAGGCACACTGGTTGGTTCAAGCTCCACATTAGCTTCAGCCATGACAACGTCATCGGCTTCACTTGCGTTGGTTGTGGCAGCTTCAGGATTTTCAACCTCCACTTGAGGAACTGGAGGGTCAGGCACAGACACGTTCACTTCACGAACTGTTTCTTCAGGCATGGGGGGAGTTTGGACACGTTCTTCTTGACGTTCCTCATCGGCTGATGCAGCCGGATTGTCTTCAGCAGCTTGTGCTTCAGACACAGAGACATTCACAGTTGGAGTGGCTTCAGAGAACACTTGACGTGCAACAGGTTGACGGTGCACTTCTCCTTCTGGAACGCTCGGAAGAGGGACTTGAGGCCTTGGTCCTTTGCGAAGCCTTTGTAGTACAGGCGACGCCTTTGGAGATGGAGTGGGCAGGTCCTCATCCTCTTCAACTTGTACGGATGGTGTGGTTTGTTGTTGTTGGGGAGTACTGGGGGAGTCTTGTTGCTGTGGGTGATCAGCCCACGATGCATCCTGAGCAATTGGCGTCAGAGGACGCCCAATGCTGATGTTTTCGCTGTTCGTAGGAACAGGCGATGATACAACATTATATTCGATCTGAGGAAGAACTTCATCATCTTCAACATTGTCATGATGACCAATGTTTTCAGCAGCGGTGGGTTCAGCTGCTGGTATATCTTCAGCTTCAGGAGCCTCTGTGGAAGCAGGCTCATGAACAGTGATGCGAAGTTCTTGGGATGCAGATGAAGGACGAACCACTGAGATGGGTTCAACAACAAGGGGCTCTATGGGAGCAGCCCGACTCTTCTTGGTCTTGCGCTTCTTCTTGGAGGGAGCGGCATCAGAGGCTTCAGTGTTCTTCCTCTTTCTGGCTTCAGCCTCGGCAGCCCTACCTTTGGCTTCGAGCCAGTCATGCTGCTCGGGAAGATAATGCGAGGGGCTTCTTGGCTTGAAGGTGCCGGCTGGTCAGTACGAAGCTTCTTCTTTTTCTTTGCAGCCATCCTGGGGTCAATGCCAGGACGGCCAAGTGACTTGCGCTTCTCAGCCTCATTGTAGGCAAGCACACACTTATTAGGCAAACTCTTCATGCGCTCACGAGAGCCTTGAGCTTCTTGGCGCTTCTTCAGAAAAGCTTATTTAAGCTCATGCAGCATGACCTTGAAGTTTCTGACGTCTTGAACACTGAGCTTCGCCACATGCTTCTTGAATTGAGCCTTCTCATAATCAATTTTGTTCTTCAGCTCAACGATGCGCTGAGCAAGAGCTAGCTCATAAGAAATGGCGCCATTGAAAGAGACGCTGAGGCCAATGGGAAGCTGCAAATCTTCAAAGCTTAGATCGGGGGTGTCGAACCACTCATCAATGAAGTTATGGATGATGGCCACGTCAAAGAGAGGCAAGTTGTTGAAGATCTCTGCTTCTTCCTTGCTCTTTATCAGTTGCTCAAGGGCATCATCAGCAAGATCTTCATCACTGGACAGATCAATGGGCTCTTCACGCGGAATGGCAGCGGGAGTCAAGGCTTGATCAGTATGCCTGACAAGTTGCTTTTTCTTCTCCGTCTTCTTGGAGATGCGCGATTGATGTTCAGACTGCACATTGGCTTCAGGAGGTGCAGTGGCCAGTGGCTTCACACGAGAAGCTTTTGGAGGTGCAACTGATGATGAAGCCTTAATTTTCTTTGGCTTCTGCGGCCTTGGAGGAGGAGCTGGGGCTTCATCAGAATCAGCCTCATTGTCAGAATGATCCACTTTGGCACCTTGTACCAAGATGTAGGAGATGAGGCCATCAAGGTTTGCAAAGGGGCCAATTCTGTTTTCTTCAGCTTCACGTGTGCCATCATCACGGGGAGCAGAGGGACCAGGATTGAAGTCTAATCCCCGTGACTTCTTGTTTTCCTTTGCCGAAGCCTTAGCAAACTGGAAGTTGCGCTTGAAGAGATTGTCGTCATGACACCAGAGCAATGATGATGGGTCGGCTTCTTCAGGCTGTGGTCCACGGACCATGCAAGGATAGAATTCTTGCGCAATGGCTTCAGCTTTGTTCTTGGGGGGAAGGCCTCGATAGAGAATATCACCCCAAGGACTCTTGATAGCATTTTTCTCTGCGTACTCCTGGGTCACAAACTTGTACTTGTACCACTGTTCAGCCCAATAGCGTCGAATCCATTGGATTCGAGTCTTGCGCTGATGTAATCTTCTTCAGGATCTGTTTTATATATTTCTGCAAGATCATCAGGCAGATCCTTTGACGTTCCCCCACGACGCTGTCTGCCACCCTTCCTTGCTGATTTTTCTGCAGCCATGAACTTCAAACTGAATGGCTTCAATATGTTCAAAGGCTTCAGAGACTTTCGCTTGCTGGTCAAGCAGGAACTGGCTTCAGGAGAATTGATATGATGCTGTAAGTATTCTACAAACGAATGCAGACTATGAGAACCAAGGAATTCTCCCACGGACATGTACCTGTGACAGCATTAGAGATGCGAGGGAAGGGGAAGAGGTCATATGCATTCTCAGAAGATTTTGAAGATAAATCAGTTTGAAGACATTGACCTCATGAAGCGAAGACATTCACTTATATGAGGTGAGTTGGTTCCAGATTTGTACCAATCCGTGAATAAGTACAAGTGAGGAATCAAACTAGATAGGAAATCTAAGTGAATAGACTAGGCATTATGAGATGTAGACAGAATAGATCTATCATTGAGTAGGTAGAAACCACTTTCGGTAGATAGGATGAATCTATGAAGATAAAAAAGTTGGTAAAAAATAGAGTTATAATTACCGCACGAAGAACTGCTAGATTGGATGAATAGGAGACCGAGCAGTTCAGCCCACCGTGCCCTAACTTGGCGATGGAGGACACCTACGGTGACGGCGGAGAGGACGATGTCCGCGGCCGGCGTGAGGACGGCGTCGGAGAAGTCGCGGCAGCTAAGCGCTTCATCACCGGCATCGTCGAGAGCTAGCGGTGGTGCTAGGGTTTTGACGAGGTGGAGAGGTGGAAGAAGGTTTTCTTGACCGCAGGGGACACGTATTTATAAGTAGGTGTGTGGCACTGCGCAATTACGCAGGTGCCCCTGTCTGTTCACATCCGTGGGACATGTGGCAAGCATGCAACATACTCAGAGTTGTCCCATGTTCCCACGCCCGCCAGGCATGTCGGAGAGTTGTTCCGGCTTCTCCGGATATCGACAATAAAGATGACTCATTTAAATAGGACTTGATGTTTGTCTCTGTGTCTTCTGCTGACTAGGACGCGAGAAGACATTCGACAGTTTCAATAGAATGCATATGATTTGGACAGATAGAGTTTGAGATAGAAAGCATAGAGAGATTAGGGTACGATCACATTCACTTAGTTCAAAAGATTCAACTTGAAGACATAGCAATAAGTGAATGCTGTAGAGGACAGAACACTAGTATATATATATATATATATATATATATATATATATATGCAATCAAATCATCATAGCACAGAAAATCATGAAGATAAGTTGAAATTGAAGACAAACCAAATGCGATGTCTTTGCAAAAGTAATGCCATGAGTGAAACACTTCAAACAAAGAAATTTGGTGGTGGCGTTACCCACCGTATAGGAAGTATTAGACCCAGACACGACGCACAATTATCGTGGCGCTCCAAAGTCAAATTCCATGTTAATGTATTCACACTCAGAGTGTAAATCTTCATTGATTGAAGATATACATTACTTTGTGTGTTGCACATCTAATTCATCAACATGCATAAGTGTTAGGATGTGTGCCTGATCAAAGGACATTAGAGGATTCCAAGATATTCAGCTCACACCGTAACCTGCAAAACCTTTTCTCATCCAAGGGCTTTGTGAAGATATTTGCAAGTTGCTCTTCAGTGTTGACGTGAATGATATCGATATCTTTCTTCATGACATGATCTCTAAGAAAGTGATGACGAATTTCAATGTGCTTTGTCTTCGAGTGTTAGACTGGATTGTTGGCTATCTTGATGGCACTCTCGTTGTCGCAGAAGAGAGGTACCTGTTTTAGGTTGATGCCATAGTCCTTGAGAGTTTGCTTCATCGATAGAAGTTGAGCACAACAGGATCCAGCAGCAATGTATTCAGATTCAGCAGTTGAGAGTGATACACAATTCTGCTTCTTTGAAGACCAACAGACTAGTGATCGACCAAGAAAATGACATGTGCCTGATGTAGACTTGCAATCCACCTTGTCACCAGCATAATCAGCATCCGAGAATCCAACCAAATCAAATTTTGAGCCCTTGGGATACCATAATCCGAGTGTTGGGGTGTAAGCCAAGTATCGAAGAATTCTCTTCACAGCTAAGTGATGCGATTCCTTTGGTGCCGCTTGGAATCGAGCACACATGCAAACACTAAGAATAATATCTGGCCTAGATGCACATAGATAAAGTAAAGAACCAATCATGGAGCGGTATAACTTTTGATCGAACTCTTTACCATTGTCGTCGGGACCAAGGTGGTGTTTGGCTGGCATTGGCGTCGTATAACCTTTGTAGTCTTCCATTCCAAACTTCTTCAGACAATCTTTGAGGTACTTTTCTTGAGATATGAAGATGCCATTGCTTTGCTGACAAATTTGAAGACCAAGGAAGAACTTCAGTTCTCCCATCATGGACATCTTATATTGCTCTTGCATCATGTATCCAAACTCATCACTATACTTCTGGTTGGTGCAGCCGAAGATAATATCATCCACATATATTTGGCACACAAACAGTTCGCCATCATATGTCTTCGTGAAGAGTGTGGGATCGAGGGATCCTGGTTTGAAGCCTTTGCTCTTCAGGAAGTCTTTGATCGTATCATACCATGCGCGAGGATCTTTTTTAAGGCCATACAGTGCTTTGTTTAGCTTGTACAACATATCAGGATGTGTTGGATCTTCAAAGCCAGGTGGTTGAGCGACATATACTTCTTCTTCAATCTTGCCATTGAGAAATGCACTCTTCACATCCATTTGATATAGCAAGATGTAGTGATGATTAGCATAGGCTAGCAGTATGCGAATAGCTTCAAGCCTAGCAACAGGAGCAAATGTTTCATCGAAGTCAATTCCTTCAACTTGAGTATATCCTTGAGCCACAAGACGTGCTTTGTTTCTGACGACTTGACCATGCTCATCTTGCTTGTTTCGATATATCCATTTCGTTCCAATAATGTTATGCTTGCGAGGGTCAGGTCGCTTGACAAGTTCCCAAACATTATTCAGCTTGAACTGTTGAAGTTCTTGTTGCATGGCTTGAATCCATTCAGGTTCCATAAAAGCTTCAGCAACTTTCTTGGGTTTTGATATTGACACAAATGAAAAGTGTCCATAGAAGTTTGCTAACTGTGTTGCTCTTGAGCGAGTAAGCAGACCAGACGAATTGATGTTGTCAATTATCTTCTCGATTTGCACTTCATTTGCAACTCGAGGATGAACAGGACGAAGACTTTGCTCTTGCTGATCATTGTCATCATTGGGAGGATTGTCTTTAGTCTGAGCATTGTCTTCAGGTTGATTTGGTGAAGAGATTATAAGTTCCTCTTCAGGCTGTGCTTCAGAAGGCATGATTTCACCAGTTCCCATCAGCTTGATAGATTCACTAGAAGGAGCTTCATCTAGTGTGCTTGGCAGGAGCTCTCGTTGTGAACCATTGGTTTCATCAAATCTCACATCCACTGTTTCAACAATTTTGTAGTGGAAGAGGTTGAATACTCTGTAGGAGTGCGAATCCTTTCCATAGCCAAGCATGAAGCCTTCGTGAGCTTTGGGTTCAAATTTTGACTTGTGATGGGGATCCTTGATCCAGCACCTAGCACCAAAGACTCTGAAGTAACTGACATTTGGCTTCTTGCCAGTAAGGAGCTCATAGGATGTTTTGCCCAGAAGCTTGTGTATGAAAACACGGTTGATGATGTGACATGCAGTATCAATAGCTTCAGGCCAGAACTTTCTTGGTGTCTTGTACTCGTCGAGCATTGTTCGAGCCATCTCAATGAGGGTTCTGTTCTTGCGCTCAACAATGCCATTTTGCTGAGGTGTGTAAGGAGCAGAAAATTCATGAGTGATTCCCATTGTATCCATATAAAGATCAAGGCCGGTGTTCTTGAATTCAGTGCCGTTATCACTTCTGATATGCTTGATCTTGACGCCATAATTGTTCATTGATCGATTAGCGAATCGTCTGAAGACATCTTGTACTTCAGTCTTGTAGAGAATTATGTGCACCCATGTATATCTTGAGTAGTCATCAACAATGACAAAGCCATAGAGACACGCCGTTGTTGTGAGGGTGGAGTAGTGAGTAGGTCCAAATAAGTCCATGTGTAGCAGCTCGAAGGGTTGAGATGTTTTCATGATTGTCTTCGAGGGGTGCTTGACCCTTGTCATCTTCCCAGCTTCGCAAGCACCACACAAATGATCTTTCTTGAACTTGACACCTTCGATGCCTATGACATGCTTCTTCTTGACGAGAGTGTGCAAGTTCCTCATGCCAGCATGCCCCAGCCTTCGATGCCAGAGACAGCATTCTGAAGCTTTTGCAAGAAGACATACGGCAAGCTGTGGACCTGTTGAGAAATCTACCATGTATAGATCACCTTTCCTATACCCTTCAAAGACTAGAGACTTGTCAGATTTCATTAGTACAAGGAAACGATATTTTCCAAATATCACAATCATGTTTAAGTCACAAAGCATTGAGACAGACATTAAGTTGAATCCAAGGGATTCAACAATCATCACTTTATCCATGTGTTGATGCTTTGAGATTGCAACTCTACCTAGACCCAATACCTTGCCTTTACCAGTGTCAGCAAATGTGATTTGACTCTTGTCGGATGGACGTAAGGTTGAGTCCATGAGAAGACTTCGATCACCAGTCATATGATTAGTGCGTCCGCTGTCAATAATCCATTCTGAAGCTTTTGGTGACATGCCCTACAGTGCAGTTAGGAGGATAGGCTTCACAATGTATTTTGTGAAGCATAAGCAGTTGATGCACACTTGGATTATCACAGCATAGATGAAAGTTAGCACACAGTATGACAGGTAAGCGATTCATATGTGGAATACATAGTAAGTCATTTTATCATGCGTCCCTTTGTGTTTTAGGTCCCCAGCAATTATATCGGGCGCCTTTGATTGCTGGCTGGAGACCACATTCTGCAAAAGAGAGTTAATTCTTCTTCACCACCCACATTTTCAGGGGTGGCTTAGAAGCAATGAGTCTAAGTGCAGCATCTGAGAATTTCGGCTTTGAAGCCCTAGCAAATAGACTTGCAGGAGATGAATGATACTCATGTGAATAAGCAGAAAAGTTCTTAGTTCTATGAACATAGCGGTTTGAACACACATGCTCATATTCATGAGCCTGAGTATGATTTCCCTGCAAAAAATTGGCATTAGGGCGACTCAAGTGAGTCCTGTTTCCGTATGAAGCCATTGGACCATGTGACGCCTTTGGTCTGGGGTTTGTCTTCTTCCCTGGTGGTGTCATGACAACATTCACAGGAAGATTCTCAAGTCAGCTTTTGAGAACCCAGATCTTCTTCATTGGCGGTCCATTCCTGCATTTAGTACCAATATACCTAGCAAACACTTCACCATTCTGATTTTTGAACAGTTTATAGTTTGCATCAAAGGATTCATCAATGATAATAGGATTATCACAGGTAAATCCAGATAAAGTGGATGGATCCACTGAAGGTTCCTTTGCAGCAACCCATGTGGTTTTGGGATACTACTCAGGCTTCCAGTAGGAACCATCAGCATTCATTTTCCTCTCGAACCCAACACCCTCTTTCCTAGGGTTTCGGTTCAGAATCTGCTTTTTGAGGACATCACAAAGTGTTCTTGAATTCAGTGCCGTTATCACTTCTGATATGCTTGATCTTGACGCCATAATTGTTCATTGATCGATTAGCGAATCGTCTGAAGACATCTTGTACTTCAGTCTTGTAGAGAATTATGTGCACCCATGTATATCTTGAGTAGTCATCAACAATGACAAAGCCATAGAGACACGCCGTTGTTGTGAGGGTGGAGTAGTGAGTAGGTCCAAATAAGTCCATGTGTAGCAGCTCGAAGGGTTGAGATGTTGTCATGATTGTCTTCGAGGGGTGCTTGACCCTTGTCATCTTCCCAGCTTCGCAAGCACCACACAAATGATCTTTCTTGAACTTGACACCTTCGATGCCTATGACATGCTTCTTCTTGACGAGAGTGTGCAAGTTCCTCATGCCAGCATGCCCCAGCCTTCGATGCCAGAGACAGCATTCTGAAGCTTTTGCAAGAAGACATACGGCAAGCTGTGGACCTGTTGAGAAATCTACCATGTATAGATCACCTTTCCTATACCCTTCAAAGACTAGAGACTTGTCAGATTCCATTAGTACAAGGAACGATATTTTCCAAATATCACAATCATGTTTAAGTCACAAAGCATTGAGACAGACATTAAGTTGAATCCAAGGGATTCAACAATCATCACTTTATCCATGTGTTGATGCTTTGAGATTGCAACTCTACCTAGACCCAATACCTTGCCTTTACCAGTGTCAGCAAATGTGATTTGACTCTTGTCGGATGGACGTAAGGTTGAGTCCATGAGAAGACTTCGATCACCAGTCATATGATTAGTGCGTCCGCTGTCAATAATCCATTCTGAAGCTTTTGGTGACATGCCCTACAGTGCAGTTAGGAGGATAGGCTTCACAATGTATTTTGTGAAGCATAAGCAGTTGATGCACACTTGGATTATCACAGCATAGATGAAAGTTAGCACACAGTATGACAGGTAAGCGATTCATATGTGGAATACATAGTAAGTCATTTTATCATGCGTCCCTTTGTGTTTTAGGTCCCCAGCAATTATATCGGACGCCTTTGATTGCTGGCTGGAGACCACATTCTGCAAAAGAGAGTTAATTCTTCTTCACCACCCACATTTTCAGGGGTGGCTTAGAAGCAATGAGTCTAAGTGCAGCATCTGAGAATTTCGGCTTTGAAGCCCTAGCAAATAGACTTGCAGGAGATGAATGATACTCATGTGAATAAGCAGAAAAGTTCTTAGTTCTATGAACATAGCGGTTTGAACACACATGCTCATATTCATGAGCCTGAGTATGATTTCCCTGCAAAAAATTGGCATTAGGGCGACTCAAGTGAGTCCTGTTTCCGTATGAAGCCATTGGACCATGTGACGCCTTTGGTCTGGGGTTTGTCTTCTTCCCTGGTGGTGTCATGACAACATTCACAGGAAGATTCTCAAGTCAGCTTTTGAGAACCCAGATCTTCTTCATTGGCGGTCCATTCCTGCATTTAGTACCAATATACCTAGCAAACACTTCACCATTCTGATTTTTGAACAGTTTATAGTTTGCATCAAAGGATTCATCAATGATAATAGGATTATCACAGGTAAATCCAGATAAAGTGGATGGATCCACTGAAGGTTCCTTTGCAGCAACCCATGTGGTTTTGGGATACTACTCAGGCTTCCAGTAGGAACCATCAGCATTCATTTTCCTCTCGAACCCAACACCCTCTTTCCTAGGGTTTCGGTTCAGAATCTGCTTTTTGAGGACATCACAAAGTGTCTGATGCCCTTTCAGACTTTTATACATCCCTGTTTCAAGCAATGTCTTCAACCTAGCATTTTCATCAGCAATAGTAGTGGTATCCTCAGATGAGGGGTTAGTTACCACATCAGAAGTTGAAGATAGAGCAACAGTAGCAGCAGTGGAACATTCAACAACAGAAGTAGTGTTATCACGCTCAATGCATTTTAGACATGGTAGTTCAAATTCATCCTGAGCGGGACTAATCTGTTGAGCGCGAAATGACTTATTCTCTTTTTGAAGATCTTCATGAGTCGCTTTCAGTTTCTCAAGCTCTTGCTTCCTTTGAAGATAATCATAGGAGAGCTTTTCATAAGTGGTTGAGAGCGTCTCATGAAGACTTTCAAGTTCTTGATACTTAGCATGAAGATTTTTTATGTCTTCAACTAAGGACTGTGAACGTGTCATTTCCGCGTCTAACAGGTCATCGCTTTTGTCTAACAGTTTTTGAGTATGTTCCATAGCCCTTTGTTGTTCAGTAGCAATCTTAGCAAGTGTTTTGTAGCTGGGTTTAGATTCACAATCAGAGTCATCTTCACTTGATGTTTGAAAGTAAGCATCGCGCGATTTTTCCTTGGCACCGCGTGCCATGAAGCAGTAGGTGGGAGTAGGATCATCCTTGTCATCATCAGCGTTGGTGTGGGAGTCATTGTCTTCAGTGTTGAAGATGGACTTTGCGACGTAGGCTGTGGCCAGAGCCATACTTGCAATGCCAGAGTCAGACTCAGCTTCAGATTCCACCTCTGCCTCCTCAGAAGCAGACTCCTCCTCCGAATCCATTTCCTTGCCAACAAAAGCACGAGCCTTGCCAGATGAGCTCTTCTTATGAGATGAGGATTTTGATGTGGACTTGGAAGAAGACTTTGATGATTTCTTCTTCTTGTTGTCCTCAGAGTCATATTCCTTGCTCTTCTTCTTCTTCTTCTCATTGTCCCACTGAGGACACTCAGAGATGTAGTGCCCTGGCTTCTTACACTTGTGACATGTTCTCTTCTTGTTGTCTTGAGTGGAAGCTTCATCATTTCTTGAACTGGATCATGAAGACTTTCTGAAGCCCTTCTTCTTGGTGAATTTTTGGAACTTCTTCACAAGCACAGCAAGCTCCCTTCCAATGTCTTCAGGATCGTTAGAACCGCAGTCAGATTCTTCTTCTTCAGATGAGGAAACAACTTTTGCCTTCAAAGCACGAGTTCGGCCATAGTTGGGGACATAGATATCTCTTTTCTCAGAAAGCTGGAACTCATGTGTGTTGAGCCTCTCAAGTATATCAGACGGATCGAGTGTCTTGAAGCCAGGACGTTCTTGTATCATGAGGGAAAGGGTGTCAAAGGCGGTGTCAAGTGATCTCAGCAGTGTCTTGACAATTTCATGCTTGGTGATCTCAGTGGCGCCGAGAGCCTGAAGCTCATTTGTGATGTCGGTGAGGCGATCAAATGTGAGCTGGACATTTTCATTGTCGTTTCTCTTGAAGCGATTGAAGAAATTGCGAAGAACACTGATCCTCTGGTCTCTCTGTGTAGAGACGCCTTCATTGACCTTGGACAGCCAGTCCCAGACTAGCTTTGACGTTTCCAGAGCACTCACACGGCCATATTGTCCTTTGGTCAGATGACCACAGATGATGTTCTTTGCAGTCGAGTCCAGTTGAATGAACTTCTTGACATCAGTAGGGTTGACACCTTCACCAGTTTTGGGAACGCCATTCTTGACGACATACCAGAGGTCGACATCAATGGCTTCAAGATGCATGCGCATCTTATTCTTCCAGTAGGGATATTCTATTCCATCGAACACGGGGTAAGCAGCGGAGACTTTGATTATTCCTGCAGTCGACATAGCTAAACTCCGGGTGGTTAAACCGAATCACACAGAACAAGGGAGTACCTTGCTCTGATACCAATTGAAAGTGCTAGTTATCGACTAGAGGGGGGGGTGACTAGGTGATTTTTATCTAAGTCTTCAAAATGTGGAAGTTTCGAAGACAAACAATAGAAATGACCTAATTGATATGCAGCGGAAGATAAACTACAACAAGCAAGCCATAGTCAAGTATGCAATAGCGTTAACGTACGAATACTAATAGCAGCTAGGTAGTAGGATCAGGATGGAAGATAGTATGAAGCCAATCAACAATAGTAGTCAAGCAATGAAGTCAAACAGATAAGACAGATAGGCAATGACTTCACGAAGACAAACTCAAAGTAAAGGAGGGAAGAGATAGAACCAGTCACTTGTTGAAGACACATGATTTGTTGGACCAGTTCCAGTTGCTGTGACAACTGTACGTCTGGTTAGGGAGGCTGAGATTCAACTCAGAAGACCGTGTCTTCACCTTATTCCCCTTGAGCTAAGGACACTTAGTCCTCGCCCAATCACTCTGGTAAGTCTTCAAGGTAGACTTCCAAACCTTCACAGACTCCGTTCACCGGCAATCCACAATGACTCTTGGATGCTCAGAACGCGACGCCTAACCGGCTGGAGGATACACAGTCCTCAAGTGTAATAAGTCTTCAGGTCACACAGACAGAAAGACTTCAGTGATGCCTAACACTCTTTGGCTCTGGGTGTTTGGGCTTTGTCCTCGCAAGGATTTCTCTCTCTCAAATGCTTCGAGGTGGGTTGCTCTCAAACGACAAAAGCCGTATACTAACTCTGAGCAGCCACCAATTTATGGTGTAGGGGGTGGGCTATTTATAGCCACAAGGCAACCCGACCCGATTTGTCCGAAATGACCCTGGGTCACTAAGGAACTGACATGTGTTCCAATGGTCAGATTTCAAACACACGCGACAACTTTACTTGGGCTACAAGCAAAGCTGACTCATCCAGCTCTGGATAAGTTTTGCTCTCATTGTCTTCGCTCGAAGACATAGGATTTGGGTTGAGCATCACTTCAGTCACTCTGACTTTGTTCACTTGGACCCCACTTAACAGTACGGTGGTTCCTATGACTCAACAAAGAAGAAAAGGAAACAACAAAACCACACAGTCTTCGCGTTCCATAGTCTTCATGCAATGTCTTCTCATGTCATAGTCTTCAATATGAATATCTTCTCATACCACCATTGTCTTCAATGTCTTCATACATTTTTAGGGGTCATCTCCGGTAGGTAAACCGAATCAATGAGGGACACTACCTGCGTTATCCTACAATTCTCACAAACGCATTAGTCCCTCAACCAACTTTGTCATCAATACTCCAAAACCAACTAGGGGTGGCACTAGATGCACTTACACTCGCAGACAAGTAGCTGCTGCTACGGACCGCCGTCACTTCCCACAACGAGCTCATGGCCAACATGAAACTTTGGATCAGCCGCCTTGTGGATGTTGCTGAGAGGCTCACCGCACAGTTGTCTGCCATGGGCATGCCAAACTTCAGGTTCTCCCATGAGGTGAACGTGACTGACAGTGGCCGGCTGACCCTGGTTTTCAAGGGTGTCCTCGATGCCCTGAAGGTGCTTTACTCCAACAGGGCGGCCTACCTGGCCGAGCAGTCCCGGAAGCTTTGCGGGGGCGCCTTGACCAAGGTGCTCACCAAGGTGGCGTACTGGAACCCCAGCGCTGACTTCGCTCAGGTGCTTGATAGCTTGCCGGAGGGCGTCGACCTCCAGGCGGTCGGAAGCGCATCGAGCCCATCATCAGCTGCGTCAGCGGAGTCATGAGGCTGGAGGGCCAGCACTGAGATTAGCTGCTTCATTCCTTGTTGCCACTGCAAGTTCGCACCCAAGACAATTTATCTTAATTTAGAATTGCAACAACTTTTGATGTAATATAACTTTTGTTGTGCTTTGAACTGATTGCGTGTTATCTTCCTATTTAGTTCATCCTTGTATGTTCTGCATCCTACGCTTAATTGGATAGGCCTGCTGGCGTGTGCACCCCTTGCCGCAGGCGCTAGAAGGACGGATCCTTAGCAGCCTGCGGAGGGTGTCGATGCCAACAAGTTACCTTGCCGTTCTTGGTGCAGTCACCTGAGCTGTCGAGCGGACTCGAAACAGAACAGTGGCGCTATTGATTACGGCAAGGTACCCCGCCGTCCTTAGCAAAGCGCAGTGCCTGAGCTGTTGAGCGGACTCCAAACAAAACAGGGGCGTTGCCAATCGCGGCAGGGTTCCTTCTGCGCGCAGGTCTTCCATACAAGGACCAAAACCATCGAGGAAAATAATAACCTTATAAAAGGAAGATTTACTCATGGTTTGGCATGACTTAGCTCTTAGTTGCTATGTGGTTCGCCGTCGCGGCTACAGACTACGCTGCTCGCCTGGCTTCTCGCACCAGGGTAGCGTGGACGATCTTGATCTCCTCCACCACTGGCGTCTACCACATCGCCTGTCCGTGAGGGCACGGGCGGAGCGGCTCCGGACGGGTCAATTGCTGCGATCGCCTTCTTCTTAGTCGCCATGACGACGAAGAAACTACTGCGCTAACTAACAGACTAGATTTCACAACTAACTCCCCCTACCTGGCGCACCAAAGATGTCGGGGAAACGGACACCTATGAAATCACAAGAATCCCTTCTACGTTCGGTGGGGGAGTAGCTGCACGAAGAGCAGGTCTATCAGTCAGCACAAGGGGATTTTACCCAGGTTTGGGCCGCAAAGATGCGTAATACCCTAGTCCTGCTTCTCTGGATATATGTGTTCTTGAGCTTTTGAACTAGCTGCAGTGCATGCACGGTCCAAAAGTCCGAATCCTCTCTCTATATGCCTCGGGCCTCCCTTTATACATAAAGGGGTTGCCACAGTGGCACAGAGGAGGTGCAAAGCTAGCTACATTGTACAAGCTTATCGCTCGACACCGTAGGACAAACGCATTTAGTGCATTGCCTATGTGCCATCTTACTTTATCGGAGACGGCACCAGAAGCCATCCCGTCCATCGCCGCTCCTCCTTGCTTCGACACGCGTCCAGGCTGACGAGGCATGTAGTGCCACGCTAGCTAACTAGATGGTGTGTGTTGGCATGATGGTAGAGCCTCCACGAAGATCTGCATGCTGCCACACAAGCGCCTGCTTAGTTGGCACACTGGTCGTCGTACTGGAGTGGTGGTGAGGTGGAAAATCCTTGCCGTGCGCGGGTCTAGCTGCGACCCAGCGATCATGAAGGAAATATGCCCTAGATGCAATAATAAAGTTATTATTTATTTCCTTAATTCATGATAAGTGTTTATTATTCATGCTAGAATTGTATTAACCGGAAACTTAGTACATGTCTGAATACATAGACAAAACCTATGGTCCCTAGTATTCCTCTACTTGGCTAGCTCATTAATCAAAGATGGTTAAGTTTCCTAACCATAGACATGTGTTGTCATTGATGAATGGGATCACATCATTAGGAGAATGATGTGATGGAGATGACCCATCCGTTAGCTTAGCATTATGATCATGTTAGTTTCATTGCTACCGATTTCTTCATGACTTATACAAGTTCCTTAGACTATGAGATTATGCAACTCCCGAATACCGGAGGAACAGTTTGTGTGCTACCAAACATCACAACATAAAAGGGTGATTATAAAGGTGCTCTACAGGTGTCTCCGAAGGTGTTTGTTGGGTTGGCATAGATCGAGATTAGGATTTGTCACTCCGTATTTCGAAGAGGTGTCTCTGGGCCCTCTTGGTAATACTCATCACTATAAGCCTTGCAAGCATTGTGACTAATGAGTTAGTTGCAGGATGAAGTATTACAGAATGATTAAAGAGACTTTCCGATAACGAGATTGAACTAGGTATTGAGATACCGATGATAGAATCTCGGGCAAGTAACATACCAATGACAAAGGGAACAACTTATGTTATTATGCGGTTTGACCGATAAAGATCTTCGTAGAATATTTAGGAACCAATATGATCATCTAGGTTCCTCTATTGGTTATTGACCAGAGACGTGTCTCGGTCATGTCTACATAGTTCTCGAACCCGTAGGGTCCGCATGCTTAATGTTCGGTGACGATCGGTATTATGAATTTATGTGTTTTGATGTACCAAAGATAGTTCGAAGTCCCAGATGTGATCATGGACGTGACAAGGAGTCTCAAAATGGTCGAGACATAAATATTGATATATTGGACGGCTATATTCGGATACCGGAAGTGTTTCGGGTGATTTCGGAGAAAATCGGAGTGCCGGAGGGTTACCGGAACCCCCCCCCTCCCCGGGAGAACTAATGGCCCACATGAGTCTTTGTGGAGAGAGATAGGGCCAGCTAGGGCAGGCCGCGTGCCCCTCCCCCTCTGGTCCGAATTGGACTAGGGAAGGGGTGGGCGCCCCCTTTCCTTCTCCCTCCCCTCCTTCCTTTCCCCCTCTTAGTAGGAGTAGGAAGGGGGAGTCCTACTCCTACTAGGAGGAGGACTTCTCCTCTCCTGGTGCGGCACAAGGGCCGGCCGGCCTCCCCCTTGCTCCTTTATATACGGGGGTAGGGGGGCACCCTAGGACACACAAGTTGACATTGTTTAGCCGTGTGCGGTGCCCCCCTCCACAGTTACACACCTCGGTAATATCATCGTAGTGCTTAGGCGAAGCCCTGCACGGATAACTTCATCATCAGCGTCACCACGCCATCGTGCTGACGAAACTCTCCCTCAGCCTCAACTGGATCAAGAGTATGAGGGACTTCCTCGAGCTGAACGTGTGCTGATCGTGGAGGTGCCGTACGTTCAGTGCTAAGATCGGTCGGATCGTGTAGACGTACGACTACATCAACTATGTTGTCATAACGGTTCCGCTTTTGGTCTACGAGGGTACGTGGACACACTCTCCCCTCTCATTGCTATGCATCACCATGATCTTGCGTGTGCGTAGGATTTTTTTTAAATTACTACGTTACACAACAGTGGCATCCGAGCCAGGTTTATGCGTAGATGTTATATACACGAGTAGAACACAAAGATTTGTGGGCGATAATAGTCATATTGCTTACCAGCATGTCATACTTTGATTCAGCGGTATTGTTGGATGAAGCGGCTCAGACCGACATTACATGTACGCTTACATGAGACTAGTTCTACGACGTGCTTTGCACATAGGTGGCTGGTGAGTGTCTATTTCCCCAACTTTAGTTGAATCGAGTGTGGCTATGCCCGGTCCTTGTTGAAAGTTAAAACAACACACTTGACGAAAACTCGTTGTGGTTTTGATGCATAGGTAAGAATGGTTCTTGCTAGTAGCCCGTAGCAGCCACGTAAAACTTGCAACAACAATGTAGAGGACGTCTAATTTGTTTTTGCAGGGCTTGCTGTGATGTGATATGGTGTGACACTCTAAAATTTTTATTTGGTTTTTATCAAAAAAAAATTGTGGTTTTTGAGGAGAGGCCTTTCTTTTAAAAATTTTCTTTTTCAGAAAAAACCTTCCACTTAAAAACTTCCTTTTTGCCTTAGCAAGGATTTTATTTTTTCAAACTTTGGTGTTTGATCTTTTGAAACTTCTTCTCTGTTGGTTCCCTCTCAAAATTGATTTTTGGGAGTTTAAATTATTTTTTTCTTTTAAAATGAAGCTCTATGAAAATTTGGGGATTTTCATATCTTAGAACCACCCTTGACTTTGCATTATTTCCATGTGGTAAAACCCCTCCAAAACCTCCCCTACACCTTGTGATCAACCTAAGTTCTCTGTCCCAACTAATCCAAACAAGTTTTGGATTTTATTCTAATTATTTTCCCTCTCAAATCAATTCTGAAAATTATCTTGAGCCCAAACGATTTTCAAAGCAAGTACCATATTACATTTGAGTTTTGACCTCAAACCAACTCTCCTGGATAGTCCTTTGTACCCACAACCCAGAACCATCTTGATCCACTCCTTCTCTTTTCAATTTTTTCAAAATTCAGCCTCTGCAAGTTTGGACCAGATTTGCCAAATTTGATGAAATTCATATCTACACTCCCCCAAAAATTCCACCAAAATTCAGGCAACCTATTTGAGCAATGAGAAGCCACTCCACCAAGTTTCAGCTCAAGGAAAAATCCCTAGATGCCATTTTCATTCTGTCGAACACCTTGCGGGCACTGTTACTGTTCAAAAATTCAGAAAACTTCAGATTCAGTGTCGTGTGCGTTCGTCAGTTCCTCTCACGCGCTCACAGTGCCTTTGGCACGTTCCTCTCCGCCTCTTCCTACTGTCTGGAGCACCACACGCTCACTTGGCCTCTTCCTGGCGTCGGTGGCACGATGGCCCGCCCTCGCCGGAGTCTTCCGCGGCGTCGGGACCTCCCGTGGTGGCTGACAGGGGGCAAGAACGGCGGCTCAACGCCGTTCCTCGCCGCCCAGCGCTCCCTGGCTCTCCGCGTGGCCTCATGCACGCCAGCGCACCCCCGCTGCATCGTCGCCGTGGCCCGACAGCCCTGGACGCGCTCTCTGCCGCCAACGGACCCACGCCGTCCCGTTCCGACCAAAGCCTGCCCTAAGCTTCTAATCCAAGTCCGTTTAGCATCAAAATGGACCCAGTAAACTCCCACGACGGCGCTCGACTCCCTAATCACCCCCGACTGAGCACTGCGCCACCGTAACCATCGCCGGAAATCCCCGTCCATGGCCACCACCTCGGGCTGCCTATAAAAAGGGCCCCCAAGCTCACCCTCATGCACGCCTCATCCCCACACCTCACCAACGCCACGACAGGCCACTAGGGGGACCCCGAGGAGGTCTTCCCCCTCAACTCCGGCCGCCCCGATCCGCCTCGGCCGCCACCTCGATTCGCTTCGGTGAGGCTGTCTCCGGCGCCCAAACCCCGTTCGTTACCCTCTCTGGCTACCAGGAGCATAACCCCCTCTTCAATTTAACCCTTGCAGCCCTCTCCGACAAGCCCCTCGACCACCCGAGCCGCCGTCCGCCGGAGCAAAGCTCGCCGTCGACGTGGTGCTCGCCGACCGCCTCCACCACCATCAACCGACCGCGGAAGGGTGCCCTGAGCACGGAGGTACCCTCCGATCTCTCTGCCTCGCCGTGGATCGCCGCCGGCGACCACCGCGGCTCTCGGGCATCGGCAAACTCTGCCGCCCCGTTTGAACATTTGAACCTGACGAGTGGGACCCCACCGTCAGCCTCTCTGCCCTTTCTATCGAACCGTTTTCTGGAAGCGCCTTCGGGCAAATACGTCTTTCCTCTGGGCTGGCGTAGTCGCTACCGAAGCGCTTTCTGTTTTTATAAACTAGCCCCTAGAAAACTTCTTTTTCATTACAGATGAGTCCCTGGACAAAAACCCTTATAACTTTTAAACAGAAAAGTATTTTTGATTGATTCTTCTTCTGTTCTCTTTAAAATTTTGTCTAGTTTTTTATCAGATTTATTTGAAAATTATTTGAAGTACTTTCTGTGCACTCCTTGGTATTCACGATAGCGCATATATTTTCTTTATACTGTAGATACCGAAGGAGGTGACGGAGCTGTGAACTTCACCGAGCTAGGCCCCGACTACTCTGAACCAGGCAAGCATGTTTGAACTTTTGATATGACGAGTGTCTTGGCATGTTTTGCATTTAGTTAGTTTCATGGCATGTTGATAAGCATATCGATGAATGTCATTTTATGCGATAATGAGGTAAGTGAGTTCGATGATCCATAAGTGGATGGATGTGAGTATGAATGGCCATGGGTTGGCATGAGGATGGGTGAGATGGCAGTGTTGTAGCATGCCAGTCTCATGCCGGACTATGTGACTTCAGTATCAAACCGTGTCGGTCCAGTTCCTCTCATTTTCTTCCCTGTACTACCACATGTTTTCCGCAAGGAATATGGTTTAGTAAGTTGCAAACCGCTTTTCTGGTACACACCAAAAGGAGAGGCCGTGATGATGGTTCCATGGCCCTGGATTAAAGCCAGTCATCCGGTCAGGGGGCATGGGTGTTTCCGGTTGGGACCGAGAGGGGGGCACCCCTTAGAGCGCGCGTATATAAATTTGATCCCATGCTATTCGAGATTGTGATCTCCCCGTCTCAAAAGTTTTTCTTGGACGATGCCTAGGGTGATTCCTAGCATCGAGAGGTATGATGGGTGTGTACTGGTTAGCTGTGTTTTCTTCCGAAATACCGTAAACGGAACTAGTCCTTCGTGACTACGGAAATCCGTTGGCTGTGGGAATAATTTTGTACAAACTCTGCAGAGTCATATATCCCTCCAAATTATCTATTCCATGTCCAAATTCGTATTATCTTGTCCTAACAATGACAGTTTTGATGACAGAGACTCCGGTGATTCGCATGAGTGCTAATTCCGGTTAAATGAATATTCCTGTGGATGGACTAACCCATTTATTCTCATGAATTAAATGTTTATTATGAGTATTAATTACTTATGAATCAAAGCCCTTTCTGTGATGTCGCCCCGACGTCCGACTGTGGCATTTCTTTTAAAAGCCCTTTCTGTGATGTCGCCCCGACGTCCGACTGTGGCATTTCTTTTAAAGCCCTTTCTGTGATGTCGCCCCGACGTCCGACTGTGGCATTTCTTTTAAAAGCCCTTTCTGTGATGTCGCCCCGACGTCCGACTGTGGCATTTCTTTTAAAACCCCTTTCTGTGATGTCGCCCCGACGTCCGACTGTGGCATTTCTTTTAAAAGCCCTTTCTGTGATGTCGCCCCGACGTCCGACTGTGGCATTTCTTTTAAAGCCCTTTATGTGGTGTCGCTACGACGCCCGACTGTGGCATCATTACCCTATACTTAATTGTTCACCTTTCGAGGCGTCGCTTCAGACACCCGATCGGAGTTTATTTATGTTCTATTGGGATTTCAGGTGGACTACCGCCGTTTCCCTTTTACTTACCTTGTTATGCTAATTTTTGAATGAACATTGGTGAATTTATTCATGACGCATCCATGCATGCATTTGTTATATCTTACGTCCAAACTGTCTTGCGAGTACTTTCAAAGTACTCACTGGCTTGTTGATTTGGCCAGATGCTGACGAAGGCGATCTCATGGATGAAGAGTTTGATAGCGAGTCCGACACTTAGAGGAGTCCCAGTCAGTCTCGTACGACCCTGGATTTGGTCACTGTTTTATATCCGCTTCCGCTACCAAATAAATTCATCGAGCCTCACCTCGACGCTCGATGAGATGATAGACATAGAGTCTTGTATTTCTCTCCCCGCTGTGTTTTTCCACCACCGCCATATCCTCGAGTCAGTAGTATGTCTCCACACCACTGTGTCATGTCCGCCATTATGTATAATTATTGGCGTGCTTGTAATAATTTGGTTGAGCAACCGCAGTTCGACCCTGTAATATATTTTATGCTACTGGCTTATTGTATCAAGAAATTGTCTACCAGTGAGGAGGATTTCTCTCATACTGGACTCAAAAGATTGGTTTCTCAATAAATATTTTTATTGGAAAACCGGTCGTGACAAGCTTGGTACCAGAGCCAGGCTGACTGTAGGAAGCCACTAGGTGCGATCGCTAATTAGTTATTACCATGATAGAGCTAATTTATATTTTTGCAATTGTAGTCATTTTCTGTCAGTCAGCATAAATTTATGATCTGACCATGCAGAATTTTTGCCTACTTTTGTAGATGGCCGACAACAGCTGCGAGTCTCAGACCTTCGCCAACATGCCCGATGGGTTCGTCAAGCTTCTTTCTTTCATCGTTCAGGTCGCGATGGGGCCATCCGTGCGCCCAGTCTTCACACTCTGCCAGCACCGAGTCAACGACAGTCTGACCATGCACCAGGCCGCGGTGCAGTTCAAGGGAGGGCGTGGTGAGTTACGCCGCTTCCGGTTCATGGGAAGAGCAATGCCTACGGAGAGGCATGCTATGCAGATGGCAGCCCGCGAGGCGATAGCTCGTCTCAGGGATGTCCTTCCCGTGATGAAGACTCGTCGTTACCGTTATCTTCCGTGCCATGTGCCTTACACCTGTCACTACGCATACTCCTGCCCCAGAGGAGAACGAGACGAGGCTTTTGAGATGCTCATTGAGTATCTCCGGGCCCTGGAGGCAGCCTTCGACAACCTGGTGGACGACTTCGTAGCTACCCGCATGGACTCAGCTCATGGCTATGCTGCCAACAGGAGGGAGCTCCTACCCATCGCTCCGCCACTAACTTTGGTCTCGTCCTCAGCATCTTATACGCCTACTCGTCGCCTGCCTTCTACCGAAGAATTCAACCAAGTCATTGCACCCACTCCAGCGCGCACTGCACCACCCTTCGCGCCCACTCCTGTACGTGTTGCTCCGCCCCTGGCAACCGCTCCGTCCACTCTGCGCAACACTACACGTATGGAGCCCATTAGCGAGGAGGAAGTCGAGTCCCCAACCTCGCTACGCCTCGCCCTCGGCAGGGCAAAGGAGGTCGTCAACATCTCTGCCTGAGTACGCTTAGCTGCCGTGTATTGTACCGCTTTGTAAGATATGTACATAGGTTGTGAGAAGTAGCCTGTTTGCGCATCATGTAGGATCTGGAGAAGTGCACTAGCCTAAATAACATGTCAGGATTATGTACGCATATCCTGAGTGATGTATTGTATAATTACCACCCGCGTGTAAGATATGTAATGAGCAGTCCTTCTCCGTGCGCAAGTCGATTTGTTTTTTTTCTTAAGTAAGCTTGGATATTTAATTATATCTGCCAGCTTTATGCATTTGTGGATTTGTTTTTACTCTTTCCGCCTTTCTTATGAGTTTTACAAAAATATATCCCCAGAGTGAAAAATGTCTCGTCCTTGGACACGCTCCATGCCAACTCCACCAGAGGAAAATTATGATACACAACCCAACAACGAGTTCACTCAGGGACAGTCAAGTCAACAGGGCAGTGAATCGACACTTTCACAAATGTGCCGCCTTTATGAGCAAAGTCAGCAACAACATCGTGAGATGATGAACCAAGTCGTCAACATGGGGAATCATCATGGACAGTATCAGCAGCATTCCAAATTATCTGAGCTACAGAAGACACGTCCTCAAACATTTTCTCACACTGACAAGCCTCTTGAAGTCGAGGACTGGCTTCGAGATATGGAGAGGAAATTGATTATTGCAAAATGTTCAGATCTCGAGAAAGTACTATATGCTCCACACTATCTCACAGGAGCAGCCGCATCGTGGTGGGAGAATTTTCTGCACATGCATCCCAACGAAAATGACATAACCTGGGATGATTTCAAGGAAGGTTTCTGTGGTGCACATATTCCTAAGAGTATTATGAAAATCAAGAAGAGAGAATTCGATGACCTCAAACAAAGGAACATGACAGTGTCAGATTACAACAGTCAATTTACCCTATTATCCCGCTACGCCAATGAGGAGCGTATGACTGAAATCAAGAAGATGGAGAAATTCCTTGACGGTCTGGCGCCCGCGCTTAAATGCCAACTGGTCGTGCACACTTTTCCTGATTTTAAAACACTGGTGGACAAAGCCATTACTCTGGAAAATGAGAGACGCAGTCTGGAAGATATCCGCAAGCGAAAAAGGGACCAGACTAATCACGCTCGCAATCACCGAAGCAAGACAGATTTTCAAAAGGGTGGGACACACAAATTCTCATCCAATGTCTCACGCCCAATCAAGAATTTTCATGCAAGGGACAAGGAATTCACCTATCGCCCCGGCGTTACTTGTTACGCTTGTGGAGAAGAAGGGCACTATGCCAAACAGTGCCCCAAGCCAAGGAGTTCAACCCCAAAGCCGAACAACGGCGGCAATAATTCAGCGCCCAAGCGAAACAATTTCAATCCCAACAATAACCACAGGAAGGGTCATCTGAACCACGTAACCAAAGAGGAGGCACAAAATGCTCCGGATATCGTACTCGGTACGTTTCCTGTCAACACAATACCTGCAATGGTTTTGTTTGATTCTGGAGCTTCTCACTCTTTCATTTCGAAAAGTTTTGCTTTGCAAAATAATTTTCGATACTTCCTTTGGAGAAATCCATGATCATCAAGTCCCCTGGGATTCAGCAAGTTTCTCAGAATTACTGTCAGAATGTGGTCATTGAGTTCGAAGGATTGGAGTTTCACGCAAATCTTATTGTATTGGAAAATAAAGGACTGGATGTCATCCTAGGGATGGATTGGCTAACCACCAATAAAGGTTTTATCGACTGTTTCAACAGGACCGTGATTCTCACACACCACCAAGGGAAGACAATAAGAGTATCAGCCAAGGAAGGAAAAAGACCCCGGCAACCGAGATTAAATAAGGTGGACGTTTCTGAGCTAAACAAGGTTCCAGTAGTGTGTGAATTTCCAGATGTATTCCCTGAAGAGCTGCCAGGCATGCCACCAGACCGAGAAATAGAATTCCGCATTGAGCTAGCACCAGGAACCGCCCCCATATACAAGAAACCATACAGAATGGCACCATCCGAGTTGGTCGAGTTGAAGAAGCAAATAAAGGAATTACTGGAAAAAGGATACATTCGAGCCAGCTCCTCACCTTGGGGATCACCAATTTTATTTGCCAAAAAGAAGGATGGAACGCTGAGATTGTGTATTGACTATCGAGCACTTAACATGGTCACAGTCAAAAACAAATACCCGATGCCAAGGATAAACGATTTGTTTGATCAACTCGCTCAGGCCAAGGTATTCTCAAAAATTGACTTAAGGTCAGGATACCATCAATTGAAGGTACGAACGGAAGATATCCCCAAAACAGCCTTCACCTCCAGATATGGACTGTACGAGTTCACAGTGATGCCATTTGGATTAACTAACGCCCCAGCATATTTTGTTCACCTCATGAACAAAGTATTTATGAAGTTTATGGACAAGTTCGTCGTGGTATTCATCGACGATATTCTGGTATACTCCAAGACACCAGAAGAGCACGCAGAACATCTCAGGATTGTGCTAGGAGAGCTAAGAAAACACCAATTGTATGCCAAGTTCAGCAAGTGCGAATTTTGGCTAAGACAAGTAGGTTTTCTAGGCCACGTGCTGACTCAAGACGGTATCGCAGTGGACCCAGAGAAAGTCAAGGCCGTACTTGACTGGAAATCACCAGCCAGCGTAACGGACATACGGAGTTTCTTGGGAATGGCAGGATATTACCGCAGATTTATTGAAGGATTTTCCACCATAGCCAAGCCTATGACACAGTTGCTCAAGAAAGATAAGAAGTTTGAGTGGACAGAAGCCTGCGAGAAAAGTTTCCAAGAGCTAAAGCGGAAGTTAACAACAGCACCGGTATTAATTGTACCCGACATACACAAGAATTTTGAAGTATATTGTGACGCGTCCAGAAAGGGTCTCGGATGCGTGTTGATGCAAGAAGGCAAGGTTGTCGCCTACGCTTCAAGGCAACTTCGCAAGCATGAGGAAAATTATCCCACTCATGACTTAGAAATGGCAGCAGTTATTCATGCACTCAAGGAATGGAGGCATTTCTTACTTGGGAATCGATGTGAAATATATACGGATCACAAAAGTCTCAAATATATTTTCACGCAGCCAGAACTAAATTTACGGCAACGACGCTGGTTGGAATTGGTAAAGGATTATGATGTTGGGATCCATTACCATCCAGGGAAAGCAAATGTAGTGGCCGATGCCCTGAGTCGGAACCCCAGCTCCGACGGAAACTATCTGCACAGCTTGAGGCCCGAATTCCATCAAGAATTTGCCAAGCTCAACTTGATAATGGTAGCAGAAGGCACCATATCAAACTTGGAAATACAACCCAACCTTGTGGAGAAAATTAAAGAAGCTCAGCCCGGTCACCCCAGCATTGAAGGAATTAAAAGAAAGTTGAGTATGGGCAAGGCCTCGGAATTCGTCATAGATAATGAAGGAATATTATGGTACGGAGAAAGGCTATGCGTGCCAAACATAGAAGACCTTAAACAGCAAATTTTAGCTGAAGCACACACCACTCCATATTCGATCCACCCTGGAGGAACCAAAATGTATAAGGATATTCAGGAAAGATTTTGGTGGCACGGTATGAAGAGGGACATAGCCGCCTTCATTGCATGTTGCGACTCATGTCAACGCATAAAAGCTGAACATCAGAGACCAGCCGGACTACTGCAACCTAACAAAATACCTGAGTGGAAATGGGATGAAATAGGGATGGATTTTATTGTCGGACTACCTCGGTCACGACACAGGAATGATGCCATATGGGTCATCACTGACAGGTTGACCAAAGTGGCACACTTTATTCCAGTGAAGACAACCTACACCACTCAGAGGCTTGCCAGGATTTATCTTTCCCGCATAGTTTGTCTGCACGGTGTCCCGAAGACTATAATATCCGACAGAGGCACTCAGTTCGTCTCAAGATTTTGGGAGCATTTACAACAGGCTCTGGGAACCCAACTAGCCTTTAGTACCGCATACCATCCACAGACTGATGGACAAACAGAACGCGTAAACCAGGTTTTAGAAGACATGCTGAGAGCATGTGTCCTCACATATGGAACCAGTTGGGAAGAAAGCCTGCCATACGCCGAGTTCGCATATAACAATAGCTACCAGGCCAGCCTACAAATGGCACCATTTGAGGCCTTATACGGACGAAGGTGTCGTACCCCGTTAAATTGGTCAGAGACCGGAGACAGCCGCATCTTCGGACCAGACATGCTCAGAGAAGCCGAGGAAAACGTCAAGCTAATCAGAGACCGACTTAAGACCGCTCAAAGTCGACAGAAGAGTTATTATGATCAGAAACATCGTAGGGTCAGCTTCGAACCCGGTGAGTTCGTATACCTGAGAGTATCCCCTATGAGAGGATTGCAACGATTTAAGATTAAAGGAAAGTTAGCACCAAGATTCATTGGACCATTCTGTATAGTGGCACGAAGAGGCACTATAGCCTACCAGCTAGACTTACCCGAAGACTTGTCTGACATTCACGACGTGTTCCACGTCTCTCAATTAAGGAAGTACGTAAGCAACCCAGAGAAACAAGTATCCCATGAAAACATTGATGTGCAGCCAGACCTCACTTATCGAGAACGTCCCGTAAGAATATTAGAGGAATCTGAAAGGAGGACCCGACAGAAGACCATCAAGTTTTTCAAAGTCCAGTGGAGCAATCACACCGACAGTGAAGCAACTTGGGAAAGCGAGGATTTTCTTCGGACTGAGCATCCACACCTATTTAAGGATCAGCTGAAATCTCAGGGACGAGATTTTTCCTAAGGGGGTAGGTGTTGTGACACTCTAAAATTTTTATTTGGTTTTTATCAAAAACTTTGTGGTTTTTGAGGAGAGGCCTTTTTAAAATTTTTCTTTTTCAGAAAAACCTTCCACTTAAAAACTTCCTTTGCTTTGGCAAGGATTTTATTTTTTCAAACTTTGGTGTTTGATCTTTTGAAACTTCTTCTCTGTTGGTTCTCTCTCAAATTTAATTTTTGGAGTTTAAATTTGTTTTCTTTTAAAATGAAGCTCTATGAAAATTTGGGGATTTTCATATCTTGGAACCACCCTTGACTTTGCATTGTTCCCATGTGGTAAAACCCCTCCAAAACCTCCCCTACACCTTGTGATCAACCTAAGTTCTCTGTCCCAACTAATCCAAACAAGTTTTGGATTTTATTCTAATTATTTTCCCTCTCAAATCAATTCTGAAAATTATCTTGAGCCCAAACGATTTTCAAAGCAAGTACCATATTGCATTTGAGTTTTGACCTCAAACCAACTCTCCTGGATAGTCCTTTGTACCCACAACCCAGAACCATCTTGATCCACTCCTTCTCTTTTCAAATTTTTCAAAATTCAGCCTCTGCAAGTTTGGACCAGATTTGCCAAATTTGATGAAATTCATATCTACACTCCCCAAAAATTCCACCAAAATTCAGGCAACCTATTTGAGCAATGAGAAGCCACTCCACCAAGTTTCAGCTCAAGGAAAAATCCCTAGATGCCATTTTCATTCTGTCGAACACCTTGCGGGCACTGTTACTGTTCAAAATTCAGAAAAAGTTCAGATTCAGTGTCGTGTGCGTTCGTCAGTTCCTCTCACGCGCTCACAGTGCCTTTGGCACGTTCCTCTCCGCCTCTTCCTACTGTCTGGAGCACCACACGCTCACTTGGCCTCTTCCTGGCGTCGGTGGCACGATGGCCCGCCCTCGCCGGAGTCTTCCGCGGCGTCGGGACCTCCCGTGGCGGCTGACAGGGGGCAAGAACGGCGGCTCAAGGCCATTCCTCGCCGCCCAGCGCTCCCTGGCTCTCCGCGTGGCCTCATGCATGCCAGCGCACCCCCGCTGCACCGTCGCCGTGGCCCGACAGCCCTGGACGCACTCTCTGCCGCCAACGGACCCGCGTCGTCCCGTTCGGACCAAAGCCTGCCCTAAGCTTCTAATCCAAGTCCGGTTAGCATCAAAACGGACCCAGTAAACTCCTACAACGGCGCTCGACTCCCTAATCACCCCCGACCGAGCACTGCGCCACCGTAACCATCGCCGGAAATCCCCGTCCACGGCCACCGCCTAGGGCTGCCTATAAAAAGGGCCCCCGAGCTCACCCTCGTGCACGCCTCATCCCCACACCTCACCAACGCCACGACAGGCCACTAGGGGGACCCCGAGGAGGTCTTCCCCCTCAACTCCGGCCGCCCCGATCCGCCTCGGCCGCCACCTCGATTCGGTTCGGTGAGGCCGTCTCCGGCGCCCAAACCCCGTTCGTTACCCTCTCTAGCTACCAGGAGCATAACCCCCTCTTCAATTTAACCCTTGCAGCCCTCTCCGACGAGCCCCTCGACCACCCGAGCCGCCGTCCGCCGGAGCAAAGCTCGCCGTCGACATGGTGCTCGCCGACCGCCTCCACCACCATCAACCGACGCGGAAGGGTGCCCTGAGCACAGAGGTACCCTCCGATCTCTCTGCCTCGCCGTGGATCGCCGCCGGCGACCACCGCGGCTCTCGGGCACCGGCGAACTCTGCCGCCCCGTTTGAACATTTGAACCTGACGAGTGGGACCCCACCGTCAGCCTCTCTGCCCTTTCTATCGAACCGTTTTCTGGAAGCGCCTTCGGGCAAATACATCTTTCCTCTGGGCTGGCGTAGTCGCTACCGAAGCGCTTTCTGTTTTTATAAACTAGCCCCTAGAAAACTTCTGTTTCATTACAGATGAGTCCCTGGACAAAAACCTTTATAACTTTTAAACAGAAAGGTATTTTTGATTGATTCTTTTTCTGTTCTCTTTAAAATTTTGTCTAGTTTTTTATCAGATTTATTTGAAAAATATTTGGTATACTTTCTGTGCACTCCTTGGTATTTACGATAGCGCATATATTCTCTTTATACCGTAGATACCGAAGGAGGTGACGGAGCCGCGAACTTCACCGAGCTAGGCTCCGACTACTCTGAACCAGGCAAGCATGTTTGAACTTTTGATATGATGAGTGTCTTGGCATGTTTTGCATTTAGTTAGTTTCATGGCATGTTGATAAGCATATCGATGAACGTTATTTTATGCGATAATGAGGTAAGTGAGTTCGATGATCCATAAGTGGATGGATGTGAGTATGAATGGCCATGTGTTGGCATGAGGATGGGTGAGATGGCAGTGTTGTAGCATGCCAGTCTCATGCCGGACTATGTGACTTCAGTGTCAAACCGTGTCGGTCCAGTTCCTCTCATTTTCTTCCCTGTACTACCACATGTTTTCCGCAAGGAATATGGTTTAGTAAGTTGCAAACCGCTTTTCTGGTACACACCAAAAGGAGAGGCCGTGATGATGGTTCCATGGCCCTGGATTAAAGCCAGTCATCCGGTCAGGGGGCATGGGTGTTTCCGGTTGGGACCGAGAGGGGGGCACCCCTTAGAGCGCGCGTATATAAATTTGATCCCATGCTATTCGAGATTGTGATCTCCCCGTCTCAAAAGTTTTTCTTGGACGATGTCTAGGGTGATTCCTAGCATCGAGAGGTAGGATGGGTGTGTACTGGTTAGCTGTGTTTTCTTCCGAAATACCGTAAACGGAACTAGTCCTTCGTGACTACGGAAATCCGTTGGCTGTGGGAATAATTTTGTACAAACTCTGCAGAGTCATATATCCCTCCAAATCATCTATTCCATGTCCAAATTCGTATTATCTTGTCCTAACAATGACAGTTTTGATGACAGAGACTCCGGTGATTCGCATGAGTGCTAATTCCGGTTAAATGAATATTCCTGTGGATGGACTAACCCATTTATTCTCATGAATTAAATGTTTATTATGAGTATTATTTACTTATGAATCAAAGCCCTTTCTGTGATGTCGCCCCGACGTCCGACTGTGGCATTTCTTTTAAAGCCCTTTCTGTGATGTCGCCCCGACGTCCGACTGTGGCATTTCTTTTAAAGCCCTTTCTGTGATGTCGCCCCGACGTCCGACTGTGGCATTTCTTTTAAAAGCCCTTTCTGTGATGTCGCCCCGACGTCCGACTGTGGCATTTCTTTTAAAGCCCTTTCTGTGATGTCGCCCCGACGTCCGACTGTGGCATTTCTTTTAAAGCCCTTTCTGTGATGTCGCCCCGACGTCCGACTGTGGCATTTCTTTTAAAGCCCTTTCTGTGATGTCGCCCCGACGTCCGACTGTGGCATTTCTTTTAAGCCCTTTATGTGGTGTCGCTAAGACGCCCGACTGTGGCATCTTTTCCTTATATTTATTTGTTCACCTTTCGAGGCGTCGCTTCAGACACCCGATCGGTATTATTTATGTTCTGTTGGGATTTCAGGCGGACTACCGCCGTTTCCCTTTTACTTACCTTGTTATGCTAATTTTGAATGTACATTGGTGAATTTATTCATGACGCATCCATGCATGCATTTGTTATATCTTACGTCCGAACTGTCTTGCGAGTACTTTCAAAGTACTCACTGGCTTGTTGATTTGGCCAGATGCTGACGAAGGCGATCTCATGGATGAAGAGTTTGATAGCGAGTCCGACACTTAGAGGAGTCCCAGTCAGTCTCGTGCGACCCTGGATTTGGTCACTGTTTTATATCCGCTTCCGCTACCAAATAAATTCATCGAGCCTCACCTCGACGCTCGATGAGATGATAGACATAGAGTCTTGTATTTCTCTCCCCGCTGTGTTTTTCCACCACCGCCATATCCTCGAGTCAGTAGTATGTCTCCACACCACTGTGTCATGTCCGCCATTATGTATAATTATTGGCGTGCTTGTAATAATTTGGTTGAGCAACCGCAGTTCGACCCTGTAATTTATTTTATGCTACTGGCTTATTGTATCAAGAAATTGTCTACCAGTGAGGAGGATTTCTCTCATACTGGACTCAAAAGATTGGTTTCTCAATAAATATTTTTATTGGAAAACCGGTCGTGACATATGGTCAAGCATGATGTGATATAAATTTTTGTATGAGATGATCATGTTTTGTCACAAAGTTATTGGCAACTGGCAGGAGCCATATGGTTGTCGCTTTATTGTATGCAATGCAATCGCCATGTAATTGTTTTACTTTATCACAAAGTGGTAGCGATAGTCATAGTAACAATAGTTGACGAGACGACAACGATGCTACGATGGAGATCAAGGTGTCGCGCCGGTGACGTTGGAGATCATGACGATGCTTGGGTGATGGAGATCATGAGCACAAGATGATGATGGCCATATCATGTCACATATTTTGATTGCATGTGATCTTTATCCATTATGCATCTTATTTTTCTTAGAACGTCAGTAGCATTATAAGATGATCCCTAAGTAAATTTCAAGGTACAAGTGTTCTCCCTGAGTGTGCACCGTTGCAAAAGTTTTTCGTGCCGAGACACCACGTGATGATCGGGTGTGATAAGATCTACGTTAAAATACAATGGGTGCAAGCCAGTTTTGCACAAGCAGGATAATCAGGTTAAACTTGA
This sequence comes from Triticum aestivum, assembly GCF_018294505.1. Classification (NCBI taxonomy): domain Eukaryota; kingdom Viridiplantae; phylum Streptophyta; class Magnoliopsida; order Poales; family Poaceae; genus Triticum; species Triticum aestivum. Next base: position 596,659,251 of record NC_057804.1, on the reverse strand, counting down.
CGAGCCTAGCATATGCAAATATGGCCTCGGAACACTGAGATCGAAAGGTCGAGCGTGAATCATATAGTAGATATGATCAACATAGTTATGTTCACCATTGAAAAGTACTCCATCTCACGTTATGATCGGACATGGTTTAGTTGATTTGGATCACGTGATCACTTAGATGATTAGAGGGATGTCTATCTAAGTGGGAGTTCTTAAGTAATATGATTAATTGAACTTTAATTTATCATGAACTTAGTACTTGGTAGTATTTTGCATGTCTCTGTTGTTGTAGATCAATGTCCCGTGCTACAGTTCCTTTGAATTTTAATGCGTTCATAGAGAAAGCTAAGTTGAAAGATAATGGCAGCAACTACACGGACTGGGTCCATAACTTGAGGATTATCCTCATTGCTACACAGAAGAATTAGGTCCTGGAAGCACCACTAGGTGCCAGGCCTGCTGCTGATGCTACTAATGACGTTAAGAACGTCTGGCAAAGCAAAGGTTATGACTACTCGATAGTTCAGTGTGCCATGCTTTACGGCTTAGAATCGGGACTTCAACGATGTTTTGTATGTCGTGGAGCATATGATATGTTCCAAGAGTTGAAGTTAATATTTCAAGAAAATGCCTGAGTTGAGAGATATGAGGTCTCCAACAAGTTCTATAGCTACAAAATGGAGAACAGTTCTATCAGTGAACACATACTCAAAATGTCTGGGTATCATAATCACTTGACTCAGCTGGGAGTTGATCTTCCAGTTGATTGTCATTGACAGAGTTCTTCAATCACTGTCACCAAGCTATAAAGGCTTCATGATGAACTATAATATGTAAGAGATGGACAAGACTATTCCCGAGCTCTTCGCGATGCTAAAGGCCAGGGAGGTAGAAATCAAAAAGGAGCATCAAGTGTTGATGGTCAATAAGACCACTAGTTTCAAGAAAAAGGGCAAAGGGAAGAAAGGGAACTTCAAGAAGAATGGCAAAAAGGTTGCTGCTCAAGAGAAGAAACCCAAGTCTGGACCTAAGCCTGAAACTAAGTGCTTCTACTGCAGAGGGACTGGTCACTAGAAGCGGAACTGCCCCAAGTATTTGGCGGACAAGAAGGATGGCAAAGTGAAAGGTATATTTGATATACATGTTATTGATGTGTACTTAACTAATGCCCGCAATAGCGCCTGGATATTTGATATTGGTTCTGTTGCTCATATTTGCAACTCGAAACAGGGGCTACGGATTAACCGAAGATTGGCTAAGGACGAGATGACGATGCGCGTGGGAAATGGTTCCAAAGTCGATGTGATCGCGGTCGGCATGCTACCTCTACATCTACCTTCTGGATTAGTTTTAGACCTGAATAATTGTTATTTGGTGCCGACGTTGAGCATGAACATTATATCTGGATCTTGTTTGATGCGAGACGGTTATTCATTTAAATCAGAGAATAATGGTTGTTCAATTTGTATGATTAATATCTTTTATGGTCATGCACCCCTGCTGAGTGGTCTATTTTTATTGAATCTCGATAGTAGTGATACACATATTCATAGTGTTGAAGCCAAAAGATTGAAGTTTAATAATGATAGTGCAACTTATTTGTGGCACTGCCGTTTGGGTCATATCGGTATAAAGCGCATGAAGAAACTACATACTGATGGACTTTTTGAATCACTTGACTATGAATCACTTGTTGCTTGTGAACCGTGCCTCATGGGCAAGATGACTAAAACTCCATTCTCCTCAACAATGGAACGAGCTACTGACTTGTTGGAAATAATACATACTGATGTATGCGGTCCAATGAGTATTGATGCTCGTGATAGGTATCGTTATTTGCTTACCTTCACAGATGATTTGAGCAGATATGGTTATATCTACTTAATGAAGCATAAGTCTGAAACATTTGAAAAGTTCAAAGAATTTTAGAGTGAAGTGGAAAATCATTGTCACAAGAAAATAAAGTTTGTATGATCCAATCGTGGAGGAGAATATTTGAGTTACGAGGTTGGTCTTCATTTAAAACAACATGGGATAGTTTCACAATTAACGCCACCTAGAACACCACAGTGAAATGGCGTGTCCGAATGTCGTACCCGTACTTTATTAGATATGGTGCGATCTATGATGTCTCTTACTGATTTACCGCTATCGTCTTGGCATTATGCTTTAGAGACGGCTGCATTCACTTTAGATAGGGCACCATATAAATCCGTTGAGACGACGCCTTATGAAGTGTGGTTTGCCAAGAAACCAAAGTTGTCGTTTCTTGAAGTTTGGGGCTGCGATGCACATGTGAAAAAGCTTCAACCTGATAAGCTCGAACCCAAATCTGAGAAGTGCTTCTTCATAGGATACCCAAAGTAAACTGTTGGGTACACCTTCTATCACAGATCCGAAGGCAAAATCTTTGTTGCTAAGAATGGATCCTTTCTAGAGAAGGAGTTTCTCTCGAAAGAAGTGAGTGGGAGGAAAGTAGAACTTAATGAGCTAACTGTACCCGCTCCCTTATTGGAAAGTAGTTCATCGCAGAAATCAGTTCCTGTGATTCCTACACTAATTAGTGAGGAAGCTAATGATGATGATCATGAAGCTTCAGATCAACTTACTACCAAACCTCATAGGTCTTCCAGAGTAAGATCCACACCGGAGTGGTATGGTAATCTTGTTCTACAAGTCATGTTACTAGACCATGATGAACCTACAATCTATGAGGAAGCGATGATGAGCCTAGATTCCGGGAAATGGCTTGAGGCCATGAAATCTGAGATGGGATCCATGTATGAAAACAAATTGTGGACTTTGGTGGACTTGCCCGATGATCGGCAAGCCATTGAAAATAAATGGATCTTTAAGAAGAAGACCGACGCAGACGGTAATGTTACAGTTTACAAAGCTCGACTTGTTACGAAAGGTTTTCGACAAGTTCAAGGAGTTGACTACGATGAGACATTCTCACCCGTAGCGATGCTTAAGTCTATCTGAATCATGTTAGCAATTACTGCATTTTATGATTATGAAATTTGGCAAATGGATGTCAAAATTGCATTCCTGAATGGATTTCTAGAAGAAGAGTTGTATATGATGCAACCAGAAGGTTTTGTCGATCCAAAGGGTGCTACCAAAGTGTGCAAGCTACAACGATCCATTTATGGACTGGTGCAAGCCTCTCGGAGTTGGACTAAACGTTTTGATAGTGTGATCAAAGCATATGGTTTTATAATTTTTTTTGGAGAAGCCTGTATTTACAAAGAAAGTGAGTGGAGCTCCGTTAGCATTTCTGATCTTATATGTAGATGGCATATTTGTTGATTGGGAAATAATATAGAATTTCTGGATAGCATAAAGGATACCTAAATAAGAGTTTTTTGATGAAATACCTTGGAAAGGCTGCTTAAATATTGGGCATCAAGGACCTATAGAGATAGATCAGGACGGCTTAATTGGACTTTCACAAAAGCATATCTTGATAGTTTTTGAAGAAGTTCAAAATGGATCAGTCAAAGAAAGGGTTCTTGCATGTGTTACAAGGTGTGAAGTTGAGTCAGACTCAAGCCGACCACCGCAGAAGATAGAGAGAAAATGAAAGTCATTCCCTATGCTTCAGCCATAGGTTCTATCATGTATGCAATGTTTGTGGTACCAGACCTGATGTATGTCTTGCTATATAAGCATAGCAGGGAGGTACCAAAGTAATCCCGGAGTGGAGCACTGGACATCGGTCAAGAACATCCTGAAATACCTGAAAAAGGACTAAGGATATGTTTCTCGTTTATGGAGGTGAAAAAGAGCGCGTCATAACTTGTTACGTCGATGCAAGCTTTGACACTGATCTGGATGACTCTAAGTGGCAAACCAGATACATATTGTTATTGAATGGAGGAGCTGTCAGTTGGTGCGGTTCCAAGAAGATTGTCGTGGCGGGATCTACGTGTGAAGTGGAGTACATTGCTGCTTTGGAAGCAGCGAATGAAGGAGTTTGGATGAAGGAGTTCATATCTGATCTAGGTGTCATACCTAGTGCATCGGGTCCAATGAAAATCTTTTGCGACAATATTGGTGCAATTGCCTTGGCAAAGGAATCCAGATTTCACAAGAGAACCAAGCACATCAAGAGACGCTTCAATTCCATCCATCATCAAGTGTTAGAAGGTGACATAGAGATTTGCAAGATACACACGGATCTGAATGTTGCAGACCCATTGACTAAGCCTCTCTCATGAGCAAAACATGATCAGCATCAAAGCACCATGGGTGTTGGAATCATTACTATGTAATCTAGATTATTGACTCTAGTGCAAGTGGGAGACTGAAGGAAATATGCCCTAGAGGCAATAATAAAGTTATTATTTATTTCCTTAACTCATGATAAATGTTTATTATTCATGCTAGAATTGTATTAACCGGAAACTTAGTACATGTGTGAATACAAAGACAAAACCTATAGTCAATAGTATGCCTCTACTTGACTAGCTCGTTAATGAAAGATGGTTAAGTTTCCTAACCATAGACATGTGTTGTCATTTTATGAACGGGATCACATCAATAGGAGAATGATGTGATGGACATGACCCATCCGTTAGCTTAGCATTATGATCGTGTTAGTTTCATTGCTACTACTTTCTTCATGACTTATACAAGTTCCTTAGACTATGAGATTATGCAACTCCCGAATATCGGAGGAACACTTTGTGTGCGACCAAACGTCACAACATAAAAGGGTGATTATAAAGGTGCTCTACAGGTGTCTTTGAAGGTGTTTGTTGGGTTGACATAGATCGAGATTAGGATTTGTCACTCCGTGTTTCGGAGAGGTATCTCTAGGCCCTCTCGGTACTACTCATCACTATAAGCCTTGCAAGCATTGTGACTAATGAGTTAGTTGCGGGATGAAGTATTACGTAAGGAGTAAAGAGACTTGCCGGTAACAAGATTGAACTAGGTATTGAGATACCGATGATAGAATCTCGGGCAAGTAACATACCGATGACAAAGGGAACAACGTATGTTGTTATGCGGTTTGACCGATAAAGATCTTTGTAGAATATGTAGGAACCAATATGAGCATCCAGGTTCCGCTATTGGTTATTGACCGGAGACGCGTCTTGGTCATGTCTACATAGTTCTCAAACCCGTAGGGTCCACATGCTTAAAGTTCGATGACGATTGGTATTATGAGTTTATGTGTTTTGATGTACCAAAGATAGTTCGGAGTCCCGGATGTGATCTTGGACATGATGAGGAGTCTCGAAATGGTTGAGACATAAAGACTGATATATTGGATGGCTATATTCGGATACCGGAAGTGTTCCGGGTGATTTTAGAGAAAAACGGAGTGCCGGAGGGTTACCCCCCCCCCCCCCCCGGAGAACTAATGGGCCACATGGGCCTTAGTGGAGAGAGAGAGAGGGCTGGCTAGGGCAGGCCACATGCCCCTCCCCCTCTGTTCCGAATTGAACTAGGGAATGGGGGCGGAGCCCCCTTTCCTTCTCCCTCTCCTCCTTCCTTTCCCCTCTTAGTAGGAGTAGGAAAGGGGATTACTACTCCTACTAGGAGGAGGACTCCTCCTCTCCTGGTGCACCACAAGGGTCGGCCGGCCTCCCCCTTGCTCCTTTATATACGGGGGCAGGGGGGCACCATAGGACACACAAGTTGACATTGTTTAGCCGTGTGTGGTGCCCCCCTCCACAGTTACACACCTCGGTAATATCATTGTAGTGCTTAGGCAAAGCCCTGCGCCGGTAACTTCATCTTCACCGTCACCACGCCATCGTGCTGTCGAAACTCTTCCTCGGCCTCAACTGGATCAAGAGTACGAGGGACGTCCCCAAGATGAACGTGTGTTGGTCGCGGAGGTCCCGTACTTTCGGTGCTAAGATCGGTCGGATCGTGAAGACGCACGACTACATCAACCGCATTGTCATAACGCTTCCGCTTGCGGTCTACCAGGGTGCATGGACACACTCTCCCTCTCGTTGCTATGCATCACCATGATCTTGCGTGTGCGTAGGATTTTTTTTGAAATTACTACGTTACCCAACAGATCGTCCCCGGCAAGGCTTGCCGGGGGCTTCGCAGTCGTCCCCGGCAAGGATCTTGCCGGGGGTCTTCATCTTCTGGTCCCACATGGACCCACAGGCTATCAATCTCTATGAAGATCTGCATGCTACCACACATGCATTCCCAAATCTTGATCTTAAGATTGTCGATGGTGTTAGAACTGTCAGCCTTAAGGGTGATGGGCTTGCTAGTGCTGCGTAGGTTGCCCCGGCAAGGGTGTTGCCGGGGGGGGGGGGTCCAACTCGCCTTCTGCTCCTTGTGCCTCGAGTATCTGTCTTGGTGGTCTTCATGTTTTATCTTCTGCTGTCCTGCCGGGCCCGGCCACAGGCGTGGCTACAACTGCCTGTGCACAAGTAAGGGGTACAAAGGAGCCCATACTTTTGTACACCGACAGGTGCATTATTCGGTGTTAGTTATGCTTAATGCTCGCTTATGAGATTTTTCGTTTCTTGGTTGGATGCTTCTCAATCTTTTGCTAGCCTTCACTTGTAGTAAGTGGGATTACTACTTCTGCATCAAACATCCTTAAACCAGTTTTGCCGTATGAGTCCACTATACCTACCTATATGCAGTACTCTTTTGCCGTTCTAAGCAAATTTGTATGTGCCATCTCTAATCTTCAAAATAAATTTCCTTTTGGTGTGCTCGTACCACTCATGAAACGGTAGGGTGTGGCTGATATTTTTCCATGCTAGATGTGTTATTCTCAAGATGAGTGTTTATTCACTTGTCATTGCACGAGAGAACAGCAAAGGTATTATGGATGCCCTGTCCCGAAATGAAAAATGAATTTACTTTATGTTGTCAAATAGTAAATTCCTTGGAAAGTGTTGGTATGGGCGGCACCCGTGGATTCGGTTAGCCGTGGAATGTGAAAGTATTGTGGAAAAAGGAATAAACTTTATTTTCTGTTTGGGAACCGCCTATGATATATGTAGCATGGAAAGTATTGGGAATTACTCAATCATTTTCGTTGACAGGAAAAGTATGCCACCCAAAATGTTTTATCTCTATCTTTTTTGCTTTGAGCTCTGGCACCTCTACAAATCCCTACTTCCCTTTGCGAAGGGCCTTTCTATTTACTTTCTGAAATTTTCATTTGAGTCTCCATCTTCTCTTATAAAGCACCAACTAAGGGGCACTATGATCATACTTGAGCATTGGGTGTAGCTAATATGCGAGTGTGTTTCACGAATGGATCAATGACTGAGCATAATGTGCTAGGGATAACTTACTTTAGTGTTGATATTTTGAAAGACATGGTTGCTTGTTAATATGCTTGAGTATTGAAATCTTCATGTCAAAACTAGACTATTGCTTTAAATCATATAAAAGTCCAAATGTCCATGCTACAAAAGAAAAAAAAATATGTGATGAACATGTTAGGCAGCATTCCACATCAAAAATTCTGTTATTATCATTTACCTACTTGAGGACGAGCAGTAATTAAGCTTGGGGATGCTGATACGTCTCCAATGTATCTATAATTTTTTATTGTTCCATGTTGTTATATTATCATTCTTGGATGTTTTACAATCATTTTATGGCAACTTCATATCGTTTTTTGGGAATAACCTATTGACATAGTGCCCAGTGCTAGTTGTTGTTTTTTGCTTGTTTATTACTTCGCAGAAAATCAATACCAAACGGATTCCAAACGCAACAAAACTTTTTGGAGATTTTTGTTGGGGAACGTAGTAATTTCAAAAATTTCCTACAATCACGCAAGATCTATCTAGGAGATGCATAGCAATGAGAGGGGAGAGTGTGTCCACGTACCCTCATAAACTGAAAGCGGAAGCATTTAGTAACGCAGTTGATGTAGTTGAACTTCTTCGTGATCCGACCGACCCAAGTACCGAACGTACGGCACCTCCGCGTTTAGCACATGTTCAGCTCGATGACATCCCTCGTGCTCTTCATCCACTTGAGGACAAGGGTGAGTTCCGTCAGCATGACGGCATGGCGACGGTGATGATGATGTTGCCGGCGCAGGGCTTCGCCTAAGCACTACGACGATATGACCGAGGTGTGTAGCTGTGGAGGAGGGCATCGCACACGGCTAAGAGAAGACTTGGTGTGTTCTAAGGTGCCCCCTGCCCACGTATATAAAGGAGGGAGGGAGAGAGGCCGGCCCCCTAGGGGTGCTCCTAGAGTATGGAGTCCTACTAGGACTTGGAAGTCCTAGTAGGAATCCCTTTCCCTTTTGGAGTAGGAGAGAAGGAAAGAGGGAAAGAGAGAGGGATTACAAAAGGCAAGGGGGGCGCCGCCCCCTTCCCCTAGTACAATTCGGACCCATGGGGGGTACCACCTCCCCTTGGCGTGCCTCCTCCTTTTCCCGTATGGCCCAATAAGGCCCATTACTTCTCCCGGTGAATTCCCGTAACTGCCCGGTACTCCAAAAAATACCCGAATCACTCGGAACCTTTCTGATGTCTTAATATAGCCTTTCAATATATTGATCTTTACCTCTCGACCATTTCGAGACTCCTCGTCACGTCTGTGATCTCATTCGGGAATCCGAACAAACTTTGTTCATCAAAACACATAACTCATAATACAAATTGTCATCGAACGTTAAGCGTGCGGACCCTATGGGTTCGAGAAATGTAGACATGACCGAGACACATCTCCGATCAATAACCAATAGCGGAACCTGGATGCTCATATTGGCTCCTACATATTCTATGAAGATCTTTATCGGTCAAACCGCATAACATCATGCGTTGTTCCCTTTGTCATCGGTATGTTACTTGCCCGAAATTCGATCGTCGGTATCATCATACCTATTTCAATATCATTACCGGCAAGTCTATTTACTCGTTTCGTAATGCTTCATCCTGCAACTAACTCATTAGTCACATTTCTTGCAAGCTTTATAGTGATGAGCATTACCGAGAGGACCCAGAGATACCTCTCCGAAACACGGAGTGAAAAATCCTAATCTCGATCTATGCCAACCCAACAAACACCTTCGGAGACACCTATAGAGCATCTTTATAATCACCCAGTTATGTTGTGACGTTTGATAGCATACAAGGTGTTCCTCCGGTATTCGGGAGTTGCATAATCTCATAGTCTGAGGAACATGTATAAGTCATGAAGAAAGCAGTAGCAATGAAACTGTAATGATCATAATGCTAAGCTAACGGATGGGTCATGGCCATCACATCGTTCTCCTAATGATGTGATCTCATTCATCAAATGGCAACACATGTCTCCGGTTAGGAAACACAACCATCTTTGATTAACGAGCTAGTCTAGTAGAGGCATACTAGGGACACTATGTTTTGTTTATGTATTCAGACATGTACAAAGTTTTCGGTTCATACAATTCCAGCACGAATAATAAACATTTACATGGTATGAGGAAATAAATAATAACTTTATTATTGCCTATAGGGCATATTTCCTTCAGTCTGCCACTTGCACTAGAGTCAATAATCTAGTTCACATCGCCATGTGATTTAACACCAATAGTTCACATCTGTATGTGATTAACTCCTGTAGTTCACATCATCATGTGACCAACTCCCAAAGGGTTTACTCGAGTCAATAATATAGTTCACATTGCTATTTGATTAACACCCAAAGAGTACTAAGGTGTGATTATGTTTTGCTCGTGAGATAAGTTTAGTCAACGGGTGTATCACATTCAGATCCGTATGTATTTTGCAAAAATTCTATGGCTACAATGCTCTACATGGAGCTACTCTAGCTAATTGCTCCCACTTTCAATATGTATCCAGATTCAGACTTAGAGTCATCTGGATTGGTGTAAAAGCTTCTGTCGACGTAACTCTTTACGATGAACTCTTTATCACCTCCATAACCAAGAAATACTTCCTTGGTCCTCTTAGGTAACTAAGGATAACTTTGACCGCTATATAGTGATCTACTCCTGGATCACTATCGTACCTCCTTGCCAAACTTATAGCAAGCCACACAACTAGTTTGGTACATAGTGTGTCATACTTTATAGAACTTATGACTGAGGCATAGGGAATGGCTTTCATTCTGTTTCTTTTTTCTGTTGTGGTCGGGCTTTGAGTCTTACACAACTTTACACCTTGTAATACAAGCAAGAACTCCTTCTTTGACTGATCCATTTTGAACTCTTTCAAAAACTTGTCAAGGTATATACTCATTGAGAAAACTTATCAAGCGTCTTGATCTATCTCTATAGATCTTGATGCCCAATATGTAAGCAACTTCACTTAGGTCTTTCTTTGAAAATCTCCTTTCAAACTCTCCTTTATGCTTTCCAGAAAATTATACATTACTATTTCTGATTATCAATATGTCATTCACATATTGTTATCAGAAAAGCAATAGTGCTCTCACTCACTTTCTTGTAAATGCAGGCTTCACTGCAAGACTGTATAAAACTATGTGCTTTGATCAACTCAGCAAAGCGTATATTCCAACTCCGAGATGTTTGCACCAGTCCATAGATGGATTGCTGGAGCTTGCACACCTTGTTAGTACTTTTAGGATAGACAAAACCTTTTGGTTGCATCATATACAACTCTTCTTTAAGAAATATCCATTTAAGGAATGCAGTTTTGACATCCATTTGCCAGATTTCATAAAATATGGTAATTGCTAACATGATTCGGACGGATTTAAACATTGTTACAATTGACAAAATCTCATTGTAGTCAACACCTTGAACTTGTCAAAACCTTTTGCGACAAGTCGAGATTTGTAGATAGTAACACTTCTATCAGTGTCTATTTTCCTCTTGAAGATCCATTTATTTAATATGGCTTGCCGATCATCGGGCAAGTCCACCAAAGTCCACACTTTGTTCTCATACATGGATCCCATCTCAGATTTCATGGCCTCAGTCCATTTCGTGGAATCTGGGCTCATCATCGCTTCCTCATAGTTCCTAGGTTCATCATGGTCTAGTAACATGACTTCCAGAATGGGATTACTGTACCACTCTGGTGCTGATCGTACTCTGGATGACCTATGAGGTTCGTAGTAACTTGATCTGAAGTTTCATGATCATCATCATTAGCTTCCTCACTAATTGGTGTAGGAATCACTGGAACTGATTTCTATGATAAAGTACTTTCCAATTCAGGAGAAGGTACAATTACCTCATCAAGTTCTACTTCCCTCCCACTCACTTCTTTCGAGAGAAACTCCTTCTCTAGAAAGGATCCATTCTTAGCAACGAATATCTTGCCTTCGGATCTGTGATAGAAGGTTTACCCAACAGTTTCCTTTAGGTATCCTATGAAGACGCACTTCTCCGATTTGGGTTCGAGCTTATCAGGTTGAAGCTTTTTCACATGAGCATTACAGCCCCAAACTTTAAGAAACGACAGCTTAGGTTTGTTGCCAAACCACTGTTCATACAGTGTCGTCTCGACGGATTTTGACGGTGCCCTGTTTAACGTGAATGCAGCTGTCTCTAATGGATAACCCTAAAACGATAGTGGTAGATCTGTAAGAGGCATCATAGATCACACCATATCCAATAAAGTGCGGTTATGACGTTTGGACACACCATTATGCTGTGGTGTTCCAGGTGGTGTGAGTTGTGAAACTATTCCATATTGTTTTAAATGAAGGCCAAACTTGTAACTCAAATATTCTCCTCCACAATCAGATCGTAGAAAATTTATTTTCTTGTTACGATGATTATCCACTTCACTCTGAAATTCTTTGAACTTTTCAAATGTTTCAGACTTGTGTCTCATTAAGTAGATATACCCATATCTACTCAAATCATCTATGAAGTTCAGAAAACAATGATACCCGCCACGAGCATCAACACTCATTGGACCGCATACATCGGTATGTATTATTTCCAATAAGTCACTAGCTCGTTCCATTGTTCCGGAGAACAGAGTTTCAGTCATCTTGCCCATAAGGCATGGTTCGCAAGTATCAAATGATTCATAATCAAGTGATTCCAAAAGTCCATCTTTATGAAGTTTCTTCATGTGCTTTGCACCAATATGACCGAAACGGCAGTGCCACAAATAAGTTGCACCATCATTATCAATTTGCATCTTTTGGCATCAATATTATGAGTATGTGTATTACTACGATCGAGATTCAATAAACCCTCAGCATTGGGTGTATGACTATAGAAGGTTTTATTCATGTAAACAGAATAATAATTATTCTCTGCCTTAAATGAATAACCGTATTGCAATAAACATGATCTAATCATATTCATGCTTTAACGCAAACACCAAATAACATTTATTTAGTCTCAACTCTAATCCCGAAAGTATAGGGCTTGTGCGATGATGATTATATCAATCTTGGAACCACTTCCAACATACATCGTCACTTCATCCTCAACTAGTTTCTATTTATTTCGCAACTCCTGTTTCGAGTTAGTAATCTTAGAAACTGAACAAGTATCAAATACCCAGGGGTTACTATGAGCATTAGCAAGGTACACATCAATAACATGTATATCAAATATACCTTTGTTCTCTTTGCCATCCTTCTTATATATCCATCAAATATTTGGGGTAGTTCCGCTTCGAGTGACCATTTCCTTTGCAGTAGAAGCACTCAGTTTCAGGCTTAGGTCTAGCTTGGGTTTCTTCTCATGAGGAACAACTTTCTTGTCGTTCTTCTTGAACTTCCCCTTCTTCCCTTTGCCCTTTTTCTTGAAACTAGTGGTCTTGTTGACCATCAACACTTGATGCTCCTTTTTGATTTCTACCTCCGCAGCCTTTAGCATTGTGAAGAGCTTGGGAATTGTCTTGTTCATCCCTTGCATATTATAGTTCATCACGAAGTTCAAGTAACTTGGTGATGGTGACTAGAGAACTCTGTCAATTTCTATCTTATATGGAAGATTAACTCCCACTTGATTCAAGCGATTGTAGTACCTAGACAATCTGAGCACATGCTCACTGCCTGAGCTATTCTCCTCCATACTTTAGCTATAGAACTTGTTGGAGACTACATATCTCTCAACTCAGGCATTTTCTTGAAATATTTAACTTCAACTCCTAGAGCATGTCATATATTCCACGGCGTTCAAAATGTCTTTGAAGTCCCGATTCTAAGCCATAAAGCATGGTGCACTAAACTATCAAGTAGTCATCATATTGAGCTAGCCAAACATTCATAACGTCTACATCTGCTCCTGCAATAGATCTGTCACATAGAAGTGCATCAAGGACATAATTCTTCTGTGCAGCAATGAGGATAAACCTCATATCATAGACCCAGTCCGCATCATTGCTACTATCATCTTTCAACTTTAGTTTTCTCGAGGAATATATAAAAACATAGGGACTAAGTTCATGATAAATTAAAGTTCAATTAATCATATTACTTAAGAACTCCCACTTAGATAGACATCCCTCTAGTCATCTAAATGATCACGTGATCCAAATCAACTAAACCATGTCCAATCATCACGTGAGATGGAGTAGTTTTCAATGGTGAACATCTATATGTTGATCATATCTACTATATGATTCAAGTTCGACCTTTCGGTCTTAGTGTTCCGAGGCCATATCTGCATATGCTAGGCTCGTCAAGTTTAACCCGAGTATTCTGCGTGTGCAAAACTGGCTTGCACCTGTTGTATGTGAATGTAGAGCTTATCACACCCGATCATCACATGGTGTCTCAGCACGAAGAACTTTCGCAATGGTGCATACTCAAGGAGAACACTTATACCTTGAAATTTTAGTAAGGGGTCATCTTATAATGCTTGTCAGCGTCCTGGATTCGAGGGTATCTAGCCCTGCCTGCCTGCGGCCAACTGTCGGTGTCAAAACCAACGGATCTCGGGTAGGGGGTCCCAAACTGTGCGTCTAAGGCTAATGGTAACAGGAGGCGGGGGACACGATGTTTACCTAGGTTCGGGCCCTCTTGATGGAGGTAATACCCTACTTCCTGCTTGATTGATCTTGATGATATGAGTATTACAATATTTGATCTACCACGAGATCGTAAAGGCTAAACCCTAGAAGCTAGGCTATGATTATGATTGTTGTTGTCCTACGGACTAAACCCTCCAGTTTATATAGACACCGGATGGGGCTAGGGTTACACAGAGTCGGTTACAGAAGGAGATATACATATCCGAATCACCAAGCTTGCCTTCCACGCAAAGGAGAGTCCCATCCGGACACGGGACGAAGTCTTCAATCTTGTACCTTCATAGTCCAACAGTCCGACCAAAGTGTATAGTCCGGCTGTCTGAGGACCCCTTAATCCAGGACTCCCTTAGTAGCCCCTGAACCAGGCTTCAATGACTATGAGTCCGGCGCGCTGATTGTCTTTGGCATTGCAAGGAGGGTTCCTTCTCTGAATACTCCATAGAAGATTTTGAACACGAGAGTCGTGTCCGGCTCTGCAAAACAAATTCCACATACCACCGTAGAGACAACAATATTCCACAAATCTAATCTGCTGACAACTTTTCATAGCGTGCATCACGCCACGTCCCGGGCATTATTTGAACCATTTTCACAACTAGCTACTGCACATATTGCGAGGCGGTTTCCTTGGCACGTCTTGTCAAAGCAAAGATCGTGTCCCCTTATTGCGGGATTCTCATCAATACGGGCGTGGGTAACCCAACCGCGCCATCAATTGTGGCGCTTGGGGAATGAGCGATTTTAATGGGCAAGTGGGGAGGTGCACAGTTTCTACCGCCTTTATAAAGAGTTAGGGATTCCCCTTTTTCACCCACGCCTTCTTCCTCCTTTTCTCATCCATTCTCGCACTCTCGACACTACAAAAAAAAGACACATCCATGACATTTTGGGCCAAATGAATTTTTTTTCTGTCACACATATGGCACTTCTATGACGATAATTCTGACAAAACCCGGTACCATCATAGATGTGGTTCCCCGCTGTCAGGTGGAGGAATAATTATTTTGCGCGTAATAAGGAGGCACTTCCTTGCGGCTGCCGTGGACCCAGCTGTCAGCGTCGACACATACAGTACTCTTCCGATGGAAGTCTGTCGTTGACCACATTGACCACGCCGTGCCAAGAGCACCACAGCGGTGGACGACGGCGAGGCCTAGGAAGGGACGACACGGAGCCGGGGAAGACGCAGCAGTGGATGCCCACGCAAAGAGGAGTACGAGTGTTCATTGGTTCGGCTGCGGTGTGAGGCTGCCGTCGCCACAGAATAACAGGGGGTGTGGGTGAGTAGAGGGATGGCCTGGCCAGCGGTGGGAGTAGTAGGGGGCGGTGAGGCCTCCGCGGCATCACAGCCGGCCACGGGAGGCAGGAGCATGCGGCACGACCGGTGCTGCTTTTTGCGGCTGGAGCATGAAGACCAGAGGTTGAAGAAGAACTACGGTCATTGGATGGACATCGTACAGTAACTAGTGCTAGAATCATTCATATTGACTAAGTTGACAAAGCTCTCCGTCGCCGTAAACTTAGTAGGCCCACAAGTCAGCCTCCCACCAAGGTGAGTCCCAGCTAGCAGGGGGAGTATTCATTTTTTTGTGCATAATAAGGAGGCATTTCCGGTGGGTCCGAGCTGACAGCGGGGGAACGTTTTTTTCATGAATTACAGAGGCCCTTCCGGTGGGTCCCAGCTATCAGGTGGAGGAATCATTATTTTGCGCATAATAAGGAGGCATTTCCCTGTGTGGGCCCCTACTGTCAGCCTCTTCCGATGGCTTTTGTTTGTTGACCATGTTGACCTCGCCGCGCCGAGAGCACAGACGCAGTGGACGAGGGCGAGGCCCAGGAAGAGAACCACCCGGAGCCGTCGAAGCCACCGCAGTGGATGCCCACGCTGAGGGGAGAACAAGCACTGACTGGTCGGCTGCGGAGTGAGGCTGACGTCGTCGGAAAATAACAGGATGTGTGGGTGGTTAAAGGGATGGCCTGGCGGCAGCACAGCCAGCCACGGGAGGAGGGAGCAGGCAGTCCCGCCAGCGCTGGTTTGGGCGGCTGGAGCAGGAAGATGAGAGATTGAAGAAGAACGGTGGCCGTTGGATGGACATCCGACAGTCACTTTTGTGTGTTGACTAAGCTGACAAAGCCTTGCATACGCGTAAAAAAAATTTAGGACAGCATTATCGTGAACCTAGTAGGCCGAGATGTCAGCCTCCAAATTTGTGGAAAACAGCATACCGCCCATTAGCCATTATTTTCAATAATTTACATCCCATTTGCTAAATCTTAAGGATATTTGAAGCCCATATTCTTTTTATTAGCATTACAGACCATATATTCCGGGCACTACTAAAAAATTTAACGAAATTTTGCATATTTCGGCGGGGTCAGAACTCTTTTAATCACGAAATTTCGAGTCACGTTAAAAATAATTTTCAAAAAATTATAACAAAATAAAATTCAAAAAACAATTCTCCGCAAAAAATAGAATGAAATTTAGAATCTTAACTAGCAAGATGCCCGTTCGTTGCACGGAACATGAAGATGCATTTGTAACAGTAGTTTATCTTGTGGGAGAAAAGATGATATTTTAATGTAATTACCTATTGGCTTTGGTTTTTAGAAGAGTAGAGAGTAGAGAAATCCTGAATAAAAATGATATTTTAATGCAATTGCCGGTTGGCTTTGGTTTAAAAATTTACAGCCCATTTCTTACAACTTATAGCCCGTTTTCTGGGAAGCCCATTTCTTACAACTTACTCCCTCCGTCCCGTAATGTAAGACGTTTTTTGACACTACTATAGTGTCAAAAAACGTCTTACATTATGGGACAGAGGGAGTACATCCCTCCCCTCGTCTTGAAATATTTGTAGCCCAGCAGGGCTGAGAAAAGCAAGTAGGCCTCGGTTTTGGTATTCTCCAAAAAAAGAACTGGGCTAGCCAATTTCAGAAAGAAAAAATATATCAACTGGGCTCGTCAAGTGCTTAATAAAAGTGTAAGCGTGGGCTAGACGGGCCACAGCCCCCGCACAGCGCGCAGTTGAGCTCCGTCTCTGAAACTGAAAAACAACTGGGCGAGCTGCTAGGTCCCTGGTGTTATCCACTCATTGTGTAATTTTCTCGTTTATTGACTACATTGACAATGGCGTGGAACCTAGTTGTCAAACATTTAGGAGGAAGTATTTTTTTTTGGCTTGTAATAACGAGGCACCTGCTTGCGAAATGCAATGACCCTCGTGGGTCCCTACTATCAGCCTCTCCACGTATAGTCATCTCTTGATTCCTCTTGGTTGTTGACCGTGTTGACAACGCCAGACGGCGGCGGGCACAATGAGTGAACCAAGGTGGGGAACGATGGCAAGTCCTCGGACGGGAACGAACAACAACCATGGAAGATGCGGCAGTGTAGTGGCAGGTGGAGGGGAGTACGAGGGAAACAACATGCAAGTCAAGCATACAAATGGTACAAAGAGCCCAAGGATTAATTGTTCATCAAATTTTTATACAAAACCCAAATTGAACATGACACTAACATCTAACCCAACCACTCTTTTTTTGCAGTCACAAACAAATGGATCAGTCCGATCCATAAAATCAACATCCTGTGCAAAAAAAATTATTTCAGGATGTCTACAACTTATTGTAAATAGAAGCCAAGCACGTTTAGAATCCCATTTGTCCACTTGAAACTTCTTTTTTTGCTGTTCAACATGTTCGTCTGTGAGAAATCTCTTGTTGTAAAAATTAAGCCTCATGGACAATAGTAACCTCGCATTCAATAGGAAGAATGTGACAAAGCTTCTGTTTGCCTGGTTGGATGCATATCGTCCCATCGTTATTGTCCTCAAACAAATGTCATGAGAGCTGAGAAAATCCTTGTGCTTATTACGCCCACGATTGGTTATATGTTTTTCTCCATGTGGTTCTGCCTAAGTAGACATGAAGATTGAAAACAGTTAAGGTCTGAAAAAAGAGTATGTCGAAAGAACGACAAGTGAACAGTTAATTCTAATACAATATATACGGGCTTTCAATGTGCATGAAATCATGACCTCTATGTATAAATTCTCCAGAGATCGAAAGCATCGCAGCAAGCCAATAATTATGTCCAGATCAAAACTATACATTCTGATATATATATGATATTGACAGAATCCAGCAACATTGATAGGCTATCAATGGACGAACTCTTCATTGAGCATATAACATAATATTAGTACCCAAAGTGTACTCCAAGATGATATAAAACTTACGTGCACAAATGAAAAATGCAGCATATGATTACAAATGTGTAGATGATAATATACGGTACATGAAAAAGTGAGGAGCCAAACACCAACTCCTTGTGATTATTAAACGGGTCATGAATTACACCCAAGGTCTCCAGTTTGGGCGCAGAGACGACAGTTATTTCTGAAGTTGTATAACAATTATGAAGGAGCAACCTTTCAAGTGAAGGGGCATCTTCGATGATGAGCTGCTGTCCTTTAGAACAAATTCCAATGCTTTTAAGGTCAGGTGACTTTATTTGGAGACAACTGATACTGATTTCTATTCCCAAAACAATGAGCAAGCGCTCCAGGGCAGGGCAACTAGAGTGGATGATGCTGTGTACTGAGGCCTCCGACAGATAAACCACCACAAGCGAAAGTTTTTTTAGCAGTAGGAGTCGAAGCATTTGTACCAGATCGTCTGGTAGATGGCACCGGGCGAAGGTGGCGGTGTGGAGAGAGGAGGAAAACCGCGAGATGGACAATCGAGATGGACAATGGTGGTGTGGGCACGAATTCTTGGTATGCTCGTGGTATGAAACTTTCGTGGTAATGGTAGAACTCAAACTGCTGGAGTTTTCCGAATTCACGGGATGTCAGCCAAGCGTCCACCTTGCCGGGTATGGACAACAGGTAGCTTGTCGGGATGCAGAGGCATTGAACGAGGCCCTGCTGGTGAGAAGAGACGATGCCTCTGAGGAGATCAAATTCAGGAAGGACAGATATCTAATGACAGTCGAGATTGAGGGGCGCGGTGCGCCATAGAGGGCGCCACCGAGTTGAGAGGACTTGTGTGCGGCAGCAATCCTTGGTGGGGAGAAGCAAGATGATCTCCTCAAGGATGACGCCCGGGAGATCGCTGATGCGGTCCATCGGAGATTCTACCAGTTCCTCAGATCCGGGTGTGGGGGGGGGATCGCCGCTTCTCCCCGCGCTACCGGGTGCGGGATCTACAACCAGCGTCGCCACTGGCGGGAGCCTCATCTTCTTGGCGCTGGGGCCAACCGACTCCATTTTCCTTGTGGGCGTCGCGCCAAGCTCACGGGTTTGAGCAGAGTAGCCAGAGACGAGCCTAGTGGCAGTGCGAGTGGGGAAGAAGGAGGGTTGGGGATTTCTGTAGGAGTGGAAGAAGAGGAGCAGGCGTTTTCTGTACGAGTGAGGAAGAAGGTGAGCGGGGTTTTCCGGATGAGTGAGGAAGATTGGGGAGCGAGGGGAATTGGGGGGGGGGAGACGGAAGCGGGAGAGCGAATTGTTCGTGTTTATAAGGCTCACTGCACTAACTACTCGCTTTTTTCCCAAGAACCACTCTCTTCTTTTGCGTTGATGCATTGGAGCTGGTGCATGGACTTGGCTAACTGGCCATGCATGCAGGATGCATGTGCCTGCCGGCCACTGCATGCGCCTGGTTTGTTACTAGGCCTATTTAATAGGGTGGTTATGGAGTAAATTAAGGAGATTTATTTTCTCTGTGTGCATCCACCAAATTATAGGATGTGGTACTGGATGCAGACACTCACATTAAACTAACATTCAGAAGAACAAAAGTTCAGCATGTCTATGCATCTCAATGATTCACCATACTATAACCAATACAAAGCTGTGAGAAGGTGTGGAAATAAAGAAAATCGGTCGATGCTTCTCTAAGCAAAGGGCCTCCCTGCGCGCATTAATTTCTTGGGCATGCTTGTTTCTTCTTAATGTTGTGAGCACTTTGAGCATGTTGGCAACTCCACAGCTAGCTAGCTGCCTCATCTTGCAATTGATGCTGACACATTTGCAGCAAACACATGAGGCAATAGAGATGACTCAACATGGGTCCATATTGTGCAATTCCCCTGAAATCATATTCATTGTCCTGAATCTGAAAAGATAGGAAAATAGTAGCTATACTTAAACGGTGTTGCAAAACAGTAGCACATATCAATAGCTCGTCATGACAAAACAAGGTCATCTTGACGAAGGGGATACTGACCCGCCCGAGGAAGATTATATATAATTTCATAAGTCCTTGGTTGATTTCCACCTTCGGCTACACTGCTTGTTTGCTCCTCCACACATGACAGGATTGTTCCGCACTGCATTCAGCAAGTCAATGTACCTAGTTACGAATGTAGGAATACCTGGAGCACCATGAGGTTAGCTGAAAACAGGTAGATGCAGCCATATAAATTTTGTGCGGTGCTACCAAAATTGAGGTTTGTATCCCTTGCCGTTATGAGAATTCTTCTTGAAGTTGGTAGAATGTGATGGCTTGTTGTTTGCATCAAACTTGCCTTTCCCCTGAGATTTGTTCTTGTTGTTTTGGGGCTGGTTGGGCTGGAAGTTCTTCTCGTGTACCATGTGGGCACTAGAAGCTCCCTCAGTGACCCGAGCACGTGTGTCTTTTTCTCTCGCATTCTCCTCAAAATCAAGAGTGCTAATGAGATCCAAAACAGAAAGCTCATGTCTCTTGTTTTTCAGAGAAGTAGCCAAATCGTTCCACGAAGGTGGAAGCTTGGTAATGATGGTCCCAGCAACAAATTTGTCCGGCAACACACACTTAAAGTACTCAAGTTCCTTAGAGAGTGACTGTATCTCATGAGTCTGCTGAACAACAGAGCGCTCATCAGTCATCTTGTAGTCAGATAATTGCTCCATGACGTACAACTCGTTGCCAGCGCCCGAGGGCCCAAACGTGGCCTCGAGTGCAGCCCACATGTCTTTGCTGCTGTCAAACGACATATATGAATCCACAATGGAATTGTCAAGAACACTCAGCAGGGCGGCTTTGAAGAGGGTATCCATGTTCTGAAAAGCTTCCTGCTGTGTAGGATTAAGATCGCCCTCAGGCTTACCCTTAGTGGCATCATAGCAGTACATGATCTGAAACCAATATACTGGTCTTGTGTGCCACCTTTTATATAGCACCCCCTTAAAAGTAGGCGGCTTCAAAAGCGCAGCAAAACCACTCGGAGTAAATTGCATGTAATCAGGTTTTTGGATTGGATTGTTGAATATATGAGCAATTTAATATGAGATTTAATCTAAATCGGCAGTAAATAGATCATGACGACAATTACAAACATCAACGTAATGATGCGGACTAAACCAGGAGGACAGAATCACATACTGTACAGCGGGAGCAGAACCGATGTGGTTGATGTTGTCACTCATGTCGTTCATGAATAGGTTACCGAGGTCGGGGAAGAAGGCTGTCATTGAGGAAGTCGTCGCTGGCAGCAGGTACAGGAGTGTGCTCCCCAAAAACCTGATCACCCCTCTCCCGTACAAGATCACGAAAGGCGGGGTTCGGAGGACAGTTGTCCCTTCTCGTGGTGCACGCTGGAAGGAGGGCTGGAGAAGAATTGTGTGGTGGCGCTAAGATCTGGAACGGTGCAAAACCATATGATACAGTGGCGGCTAGGGTAGAGCATGTCAGGTCGGTCGTGCGAGTATAATAGTAGGCCTTTGGCCCCCAAACCCCACGTCCAAGTCAATAATAGCTCAAAAAAGTCAATAATAGCCCTGCCAAGGTTAGTCTCAAAAAATGGAGTAATAAAGGAGTCTGTTAGTCCCTTTAGTATAAATACTATATCATTTATAATGGCCCCACCTTTTGTCTCACAATGTATGTTGGAGTACAACTGGCTACACGTTTACAATCCGCTTCGCTTCTCTCTCCTCTTCTCTCTCCTTCAACTAAGTCTAGCCATAGTGGGAGTAACTTAGGTAGTAACTTAAGACATCCCAAGACAATTTTGCTTATGTGGCAAGTATTTAATGAGGAAAGAGGTGCTTGTGGTAACATAATATGTTACTGTAACATAGCGCTTCCTGAGGCAAAATGAGTCTATGGGATAATAAATGAAGCAATCTATGATACTACTACTATGTTACTTTGCACTATGGAGGTAATATCTTACACTAGTATCATATGCATAACACTAGTCTAAGTTACTCCCCACTGACCAGCCTAAGCACAAATACTATATTTAAATCCTTATAGCCTGCTTATGTCATCTAATTGTAGTACTTTCTCTAAAGCTACTCTCCACTGTGTAGTCTGAAATGCCGGGCGTGCAGCGGGCGGTGCCCTTGGTCGGCGTGCCGCTTCAATGGAGGAAGCAGTGAGAGGTCGCATCGCCCTGACTTGCCATCAATGTGGAGCGGCGGGCTCAGCTAGTGCCAGGCGGGAAGCGCGCGCGGGAGGAGGGAGGGGTTTTTGTTGGGCCAAGAAGGTGAGAAGCCAACTTGGGATCGGTCCGGACGGGGAAATATCATGTGCTCCCATACTCTGCATATGACACTAGTCTATGTTAGTACTCCCTCCTTTCCGGTTTATAGAGATGTTTAGAGTAACATAGTAATATGTTACAGTATAAGTTACTCCCCACTATGACCAACCTTGGCCTCTCCCAGTGCTCCACCATGTATAGCTGCTAAGCCTGCCACGTAGGCATAAATATGATGTGGCACCAATAAACTAAGCACCTATGCATTGAAGACTTGAGTTACTAAGCAAATTAATGCACTTAGCACCTCATCTAAAGAGCATGGTTAATAGTATAGCCAGCTACTGGCTATAAGCCAGTGCCATGTCATCTACAGCCCATCTTATAGTCAACATGTACAATAGTAGATCAAAAGAGTGTACTCCCTCCATCTAGGTGAGTAAGTCATCTTAGATTGTGCACCGTTACCAAGGAGGAGGGGAAAACGAGAGAACTAAATGTTCATTTGCTAATTAATAGCATTGCATGCAATGAACTAGCCACTGCATGTTGTGTTTGGTAGTCTCAAGTCATTAAAAGCATGCACACCCCACATCGCTTATTGGTTGGTATGTCAAGAAACAAGAAACAAGGTAGAATTTAATGCATCGCGCCTAAGTTTTTGGGATTATTTGGTTTTCGTAAGATGACTTACACACCTAGACAGAGGGAGTACTACTTTTTTATTATGTGGCCCACCTTTCATTCTCACAAAGTGCCTAGGAGCACGTGCTAGAGACGGCTCTTCACGAAGAGCCCGCTTACCCTTCTCTCTCCTCTTCTCTTTCCTCCAACTAAGAAGAAATATACTAGTTTATTCCTTATAGCCCACTGACTCAGCTCTATTGTACTTGCTCTAAACACATCTAAGCACTTACTAGCACCCCCTTGACCGTGGACCTTGACGGTGTGTGTCACCTTGTGTCTCATAATTTTCCTCATCATCATCTGAGTCCTAGAAGATCTCACCCACATCATCATTAGCATGCAACCACCTTGATAAACAACATGCGCAGAAGGAGTAGAGGCGACTGGGGACGCACCACCACCATGTCGTGGGCACTCCGTATGTGCTCGTGTGCGTGCAGCGTGCGTGTTTTTCCATCGATTCTAGCTATAAGGCCGAGGTTGCGGTCGTCTTCGTGTCCGACTAGTAGTTGAGCAACGATGGCAAAGAGGTGCTGCAAGAGATGCGTATGCGCCGTTGCGTGCGAGCTTCGCCGTAGCACGACGAACCGGATGTCGCCCCGGATGGCGCACCCCTCCATGCAGCCGAGTGTGTGCGCATGCATGTGTTATTCACGTGCATTCTGCGGCCGAGCGTGTGTGCATGCACGTCTTGTGTACGTGCGTTGTGTGCTCCATGCTATTCTCGTATGTGCATGAGTTGGATCGGATGGAGTTAGTGCGTTGGCTTGTGTACATGCGTGGCTGCATGCTTCCTGTACATGCGTGTCTTGTTGCGTGGTTATCAATAATTCAATATAAACTACTCCCTCCGTTCCTAAATATAAGTCTTTCTAGCCATTTCAAATAGACTACAACATACGGATGTATGTAAACATATTTTAGAGTGTAGAATCATTCATTTTGTTTCGTATGTAGTCCCTTATTGAAATCTCAAAAAAGACTTATATTTGGGAACGGAGGGAGTATAAAACATCTTCAACTTAGCATCCTGATGTACCGCTTCTAGTGGTTAGCAAAAAGTTCATGTTCTTTTATTTGTTTATAGGTGGACAGGTGGCAAAAACAGGGGAAAACATGCAAGGTTCCTTGCAGATGCTCCACCGCGAGGTTGCTTGCTCCTTCTTGGTCGTCGGGAATCTAGGCTCTTCAACTCTTTTCTTTTACGTGAGATTTATTCATCCTTTTCCCAACACGCGAGGCATCTAGCATCAGGGTGCACGTGTCATGCAAGAAAATGGAGATAATCAGATAAGCAGTGCGTAAGTGAGTCGTGCGGGGGGAAAAGCGGGGGGAAACCCTTTTTCGTAAGTGAGTCGTGCACTTCGATGGCACCTACCCAATATTTTTTCTCCTCGATGGCACGTGAATAGTGCACGTACTCAACGACGGAGCACGGGATTGTAGCAATGACATGGTCAACCCTTTTTTGGAGAGAGTACGTACTACTAGTAAATAACTTTGATGTGTCCCGTCAACTTGCAAAATGACGAGAAGCTTGATTACACCTTATCCCTCGCCAACGCGTGCGCGGTGGCTCGCAGCACGAGGAGAAACTTTTGCTTACAAGCGGTGGACGTGCAGCAGTTCATTTGGTGTCAGATTGCCAGAAGCACTACTGTAGAACCATCGACTTCCGAAAGAGGCGAAGAGCCAATCGCAAGGTCACCTACTAACCTTAGGCTAGGCATAGTGGGAGTGACATAAGTAGGGGTACCTCCTTTTTTTATTCTAGAAACAACCACACGCAAATATCAAGGTGTTCGGTACGTAGAAAAAATTTCCTGGAGTCCGTGCTCAGCCCTCCTCTATCTCTCTTCTCAGCTAGCCAGCGGACGCGCGGAGCCCATCGTCTGTTTGCTCACATGCGGTCCCACATGTCAGTGAAAACGCAAGAGGACCCACTGAACCTGCACATCTTTCACCTCGACGTGCTGGTGATGAAAAACAAATCCTATAAAGATCTTCGGTGGCCGCTTTTGGAGTTACTCAAGAGTAGTAAGATTCTATTTATAGTTTAACCCAAGATGCACATCATGTGGCTTCAACTACCACTCTATTTTCTTTCATGACACAACCTAGATGCTGGATGTCCCACGTGTCGGCAAAAGGAGGAAGAACCCAACCAAATCTTCGGTTGTGCTCTCGGATTAGACTAGTTGTGCTAACTTCAAAAATTTATTGTGTACTCCCTCCGTTCCAAAATACTTGACTTCCATTTGTCCAAAAATGGATGTACCTATATACTAGAACATGTCTAGATACATATATATTTTGACAAGTAGAAGGCATGTATTGTGCAATGGAGGGAGTAGAATGGATGCAAGTCTTGGTATTGGGAAGAAGAGTACATCATATATTGATAGAGCGCAATTTAGTAGATGTTCTAGCACAGAGGCTAGAGATGAGACTAGTGCACTTGTTGATACTCCTACTAGAATAGAGGCTAGACATGAGACTAGATGCAAGGAAGCAACGTCTACTTCTTTACACTCGAAGAAGAAAGAAGCACGCAAGATCGAGCCTCCACAGATCAACAATGAATGCACCGAGAAGGCACTAATCCAACTTACAGGAGTAGTAAAATGTATTCTTGTGGTTCTTGTTTTCTTTGGTCTTGCTTGTCTAGTCAAAATTATCGTTGGAGTTCGTGCAAAACGGAGGTCCGTTTGGGGTCGTGCGTTGGAGTTGGCCTTACAAGTGGGACCGCAGTTGAGGAAACCGACTATCGGCAAACCCCCACCTCGCCCGCCGCGCGATGGCTGAAGTTAGAGAAACGACGAGGTTGAAGAGATTGCTCTAGCATGGACTCCAAGAAATAACATGGTGTCAGATGGATGTCGTGGTGGTGGCGTGTGCTGTACTCCTGGACTTGAATGCTTGTTCTGGCCCATGCCACCCTACTACTCCTACTACTTACTACATACTACTCCTACTAGTATCGAGGATTCGAGGTGCTGGTTATGTACATTAAACACATATTAACATATGGCTACAGTAAAACACCCGCCCGACGCGTGAAGAATGTGAAGCTAGTACAAATAGTGTACTACTATTGTTGATTGGCCTCATACAATAACCTGTTGCAATGCACATAAAATTATGTATTCGAAAAATATTTTTTTGCCTTGTCGCACCACTCACTCAGATAAGCGACTCGAAAGCCATTCATAAATTTAGTAAGTTTATCACATGCATATCATTTTATTACATACAACAGGTCATCAACCCACATCGACAACGAGGATACATTGTAAATACTAAAGCTTTCACCACACAACAAATAACAAGCAATGAAATGAACTTCAACTCAACCATTCCTCGGCATTGGAAATGCCTACTTTGAACCACAAGTGATTCTCTGGGACGGGCCATCTATTGTCGATCTCGAGACCAATGCAGGACTAATCATCCAGGATGAAGCGGCCTATTATATCAGTACCAGGGTAGGGAACCACCGAAATGTCCGAGGTATAGACACAGTTGCTTCTCATAAATGGTACTAGTAACGTTGTGTCAACAGAAGTTGGATCGCCTTTCACCATCATCGGATAGTTTTGTCCAAGGAAGAGCGAGTTTTCTCCAAGACTATCAATTCTGTACCAGGGAGAAGGAGTTGGCGCTAGCACACTAGTATCCATCCCGAATACCATGCAACAGGTGTTGGAATAGGTCCGGAGAGTGCGACTGTCGGTGTCAAAACCGGCGGATCTCGGGTAGGGGGTCCCGAACTATGCGTCTAGGCGGATGGTAACAGGAGACAAGGGACACGATGTTTTACCCAGGTTCGGGCCCTCTTGATGGAGGTAAAACCCTACGTCCTGCTCGATTGATATTGATATTGTGGATGTTTACAAGAGTGGATCTACCACGAGATCAAGGAGGCTAAACCCTAGAAGCTAGCCTATGGTATGATTGTAATGGTTGTTGTTGTGTCCTACGGACTAGAGCCACCCGGTTTATATAGATACCGGAGAGGGCTAGGGTTACATAGAGTCGGTTACAATAGTAGGAGATCTACGTATCCGTATCGCCAAGCTTGCCTTCCACGCCAAGGAAAGTCCCATCCACGGGACGAAGTCTTCAATCTTGTATCTTCATAGTCTTGGAGTCCGGTCGATGATGATGATAGTCCGGCCGATGATAGTTCGGCCGATGATGGTAGTCCGGATATCCGGACACCCCCTAAACCGGGACTCCCTCAGTAGCCCCTGAACCAGGCTTCAATGACGATAAGTCCGGCGCGTATATTGCTTGGCATTGCAAGGCGGGTTCCTCCTCCGAATGATAGAAGATTGTGAACACCAGGATAGTGTCCGGCTCTGCAAAATAAATTCCACATTCCACCATAGAGAGAATAATATATACACAAGTTCAATCTGCTTACATTTTTTGCGGCATGACGTCACGCCACTACCAAGCCATTACTTGAATCGTTTTTACTCTACCACCTCAGCGCATTTAGCGAAGCGGTTTCCTTGGCACGTCTTGTCGAAGCAGAGATTGCGTTCCCCCTTAATCCGGGATTCCCATCAATACGGACGTGGGTAACCCAACCGCGCCCGTCGCCACGCCCCCTCTAACGAAGGCGAGTCCCAAACGGTCACGGAGACGGCTCTCGGTATTCTCCCTCTTTATAACGGGACCAAGGCTCGTTTCTTTTCTTCAATCCTCCATCGAATCCTCTCCCCGCTCCAAGTTCCAGCACCTAGAGTTCCAGCACCTTCAACGATGTCCGGTTCCGACCTCCAGGGCCGGTGGATGCCCTCCTCCGTCACGGAGGAGGACGTGCTAAAGCTGCGGGAGGCCAAGTACCTGGCTTATGAGATTTCGCACAGGTTGCCTGCCGAAGGGCAGGCCATCCCCACCCCCGAGCCCGGCGAATATGTCGTTTTTGTATCCCACCTCCGTCGGGGTTTAGGCTTCCCGATGGATCCTTTTGTGAGAGGGCTCATGTTTTACTATGGGTTGGAATTCCACGATTTGGCTCCGGAGTCCATCCTCCATATTTCCGCATTTATTGTCGTCTGCGAAGCCTTCCTCCGCGTCACCCCTCACTTCGGCCTGTGGCTGAAGACCTTCAATGTGGCGCCGAAGATGATCGGGGGGCGTCAAACGGAGTGCGACGGGGCAGCCATAAGTAGGAGGGCCGATGCCCCGTGGCCCGCTGGCTCCTTCCAAGAGGAGCTCGGCCCATGGCAGCAAGAGTGGTTCTATATTACCATTCCGAGGGGCCGCAGACAAAAGCCGCCGCCCTTATTCCGCCCGGGACCTCCACGATGGTTGATGTCGTGGATCAACCAAGGGCTCAACTAGGGCCGTCAAAGGACATGCCCCTACTGCAGGGCCGGATTCGAGATCTCCAAACGAGGGAGGTTGATATGGTGGTGGTAATGCAGGTTATGCTGATTAGGCGTCTCCCGCCCTGCAAACGCCGCCCTCTCCGGCTGTGGGAGTTCAATCCGGAGGGCCCACGGATTCTTCAACACTTCATGGGTATGACACCCTTGGAGATGTACAAATTATTCTTCGGATCGCAAGAGGCGCGTCCGGAATTGACCGAGGATGCTGGCCTAAGCTGCAATCGCCTGGATACTCAAGTAAGTGGTTCCAAGTCCGGACATACCGTTTGTTTGCCTTTCGATGATTCGCCTTATGACCAACTTCTTTCTAAACAGGAGTGGATAGCGGAAGCAAAATTGATATGGTGTCCAGCCCCCCTCCCCGAGACCGCGCCGGATTCCGTGCTGGTCCGGATGCTTGAGGTTGCGCCTCCAGAGGAAGGAGAAGGGGAAAGCAGGAAAGCTACTGCCTCGCCTAAGGAGGCTCTTGAAAGAGGGGGGATCGAGAATCCCTCCCTCCAAGGGGAGAAGAGGACTGCCTCCGAGGACCCGGGGGCGAAAGCCCCTAAACGAGGGAACAAATCTTCGCCAGAGGGTCCTGCGTCCGGGGAGGCCCCGGCCGCACAATCTCCCTCAAAGAATCAGCCCTCCAACGAGCCGTAAGTAGAAAGAAAGGAGTTTTATAATAAGGGACATCCCTATTTGTGCTTCTGAGGATAACTAAAGTTTTTACCTTGTAGTTCGGATCTCCGTCCTTCGCAAATGAGCTCATCTTCGAGGGACCTTCGTCCAGAGATGATGGAGAGCGAGACGCCTTCGTCCGGGGCGCCGTCGGATAGGGCGAACGAGCCTGAAGTGTCGTCACAGAGGGAGCCCCCTGGTTTGGCAAAGCCGGATAGTTCGGCGCCAACTGGTGTACGGCTGAAGGATCTGCTTGAGAAGGCATCTATCTCAGAAGATCACCACGCATTGATGATCATGGTGATTGAAAGGATTTCGTCCGCCGAAGGCGGGTTGCATAATGTCGTCAGGAGTTTGCTGGCGGGGTTTGAGGTACGTAAAAATGACACACCTTTTAAAATTTTTGCATATAGAATGCACCCTGTATAGATAGTAGCCCCTGAGACTCGGTAGGTTGTCGAAATCGACAACGTACCGAGGATCAAAATCGCAGGTTTAAATTTCCGCCATGCCGATGCAAGTGGCGGGTCGTCCGGGGGCCAGTCGGACTGATGGAGTTGCTGAACTAAAGCGGCAACTCGCTGTTGCGGATGCGGACATCACGCTGGTCAATAGGCGACTTGATGAGTCGCAAGGTAAGTGTTTCTGTGCGGTCACTTGGTAAGGGAGCCGAAGCCAGCTCCTTACAACATGTGTGTGAAATGCAGATAGTGCCGCTGCTGTGGAGAGCCTTCGGACCGAACTTGCTCAAGCCAAGGAGCAGGCCAGAAGGAGTAATGCAGCGGCCTCGAGGGCGGCCGAGGAGTTAGCGGCCGAAAGGGTCGCACACTGCCGGAGCAGGGAAGAGATGGCCGAAATGGCCGTGAAGTTAAAAGATGCTACCGACCGCAATGAGGCTCTTGGGAAGGAGCGCCTAGCGGGGCAAGAAGACCTGGGGAAGGCCACCGCTGAAGCCAAGGATGCCCGCTCTGCAATGCGGGCTATAAAGGAAGAGCTGCGCCAGGCCGGGGATATTGTAGCTGGCAAGCCTTTTCTGCTGCGCCGAAGGTTTACGGATCCAAAGTATGCTCAGCTGGGCCAACTGTGGGGTCCATAGGACCCTTATATGGACTTAGCAGCGAGTGCGGCGGATGCCATTGTGCATTTTCGAAGCCAGAAGGATCACAAGACGGAAGAGTTGTTTTGGTCTCAATTCCATAGTCCGGAGTGTTCACTTCCGCTGACCGACCATTTGGCCGAGTGGGCTGAGCTAAATAGGTTGTTCGGGCTTGCTATGACGGATATAGTGACCCATGTCTGGCCGGATAGGCCCGAGCCGAAGAGTTACTTTGGCTTATTGCCGCAATTTCTTGGGGCGGTGCCGCATATCAAGGCGATGAAGCGGTCGGTCTGCATAGAGGGTGCGCGGATGGCACTCGCCCGTGTGAAGACACATTGGACAGAGATGGATGCCACCGCTGTTGCGACCCCGGGTTCGGACGATAACCGGTTACCCGCCGAGCACTATTTTGGCGAAGTGCTGCGTGGTGCTCGTGTAATAGAGTCACAGTGCTCAAAAAATGTTACGTTCGAATGAATGTTTTTATGATGTAAAACAATATTTATGATGTAAGCGCCTTTTATACTTGTGCGTTCAAGTAATAGAATATCTCCTATGCGGCCGTTCATGTATACGTGTGTATAACCTGAAAGATGGCAGTCGTCGGCTTCAGCCCCCACGCACAAGGTGCGGGGGTGTTCGCAAAAAAAAGCGCGTTTTCACACTTAATCCGACGTCTCGGTCCTGTAAAGGAGGTGGTAGTGTAGCAAACGAGGCACCCGGACTATAATGCTTTATCACTTTCACTTAGCCATGGAGTTCGAGGGTGGGGCTACGACATAGCCCCTGGGGGCACCGTGCTCTCCGAATTTGGGGCGCGTATGTGCCTGACCAGGAAACGGCCCTTCGTCAAAGCGGAGGAATTCTAAACATTCCCAAGGTCGATCGAGTGGTTGACCAGTCTCTCGCTGTATCATGACAGTCAGTTTTTGGCTTTCTCTACTGAGGTGCTCGCCCAGCCGAACTGGGGCACAATCGCAGTAGTTCTCCTGGTGCCGCGTTAGCCGGTGATACGGAACGTAAGGCAGCAAAACACAGGAGCCGGGCAAACCCAACATTTGACCAAAGACATGATTCGGAGCTGATGCATATAAGGCCTAACTCGAGACGCCGAACACTCCCGAAGGTGTTCGGTCTTTACAATAGCGGGCAAAACAATGCCCTAAGCCCCTTGTGTCCAGGTACGGGCAAGTTCTTCTGGCGCGGCCGACGCCAAAACGCCAGTCTCCACTCTGGTTATAATGAGAAACCAGGGGATTATAGCAACAAGAGACAGTAAGAAAGGTTTATGTAGGGTCTTAGTCTGAAAAGAGTCCTTGCAACGGGTCCCTACTGCACTTCTGCGCCTGTGTCTCCCTTGTGCCGTATCCTGGACGGGTGTGCACGCTGTTCATCTGTAAAAAGAGAGGAACTTAGTTTGAAAAGAAATCGTGCGAGAAAGTGCATAAAAAATTGTAATATAGATTAATAAAGTTGAGCCTATGCTAGCTCATTATGGCTTATATGTGCAAACCCTTGTGAAGGGGTGTGCGGCTAGGTAGCCCGTAGCTTATTTGTTCCGGACTCGTCCAGCCGTGTCCGGGGTCTCAGGCGACCTTTTAATGAAATGATGCCACGTGGACCGGGCATTTTAAGCGTAAGAGACGCGTAATGTGGTATTGCATTGAAGCGGACGAAAGCTTCCCGTCCCAGTGATGCTTGATAGCTACTTTTAAATGGGGCGACATGAAAGGTTAGCTTTTTTCGTCGGAAGTTGTCAGGTGACCCGAACACAACTTCTAGTAATAATGAACCTGTGCACCTGGCGTAAGGGCCTGGCGCCACTCCTTTGAAGGAAGTGCGGCTATGCCGAATTGTAGTAGGGTCTATCCCAACTTGCGGATTGTGTCCGGATATAGCAGGTTTGAGTTACTGTCGCCGTCCATCAAAACCTGCGTGAATTGCAGTCCGTCTATTATGGGATCCAATATCAGGGCAGTCTATCCTGCGTTCCGGATACTTCTGGACTAATCCAGATGGTCGAAAGTGATTGGTTTTGACATCCAATCTCGGTGTTCCGCTGGGGTGGACCGTGCGACACTTGTCTTAGCGAGTGCCGTGTTGGTTTTTCGTACTATCACATGAAGCGAGTTTACTGTTTTGACTTCTTGTGGGAAAGTCTTTTGACTTCCGGTGCTCTGCTGGTGGGGTTTGTCATCGTCCTCGCTTGGCGCATCGAGCCCCTTGTGTCCGGCGTTGAGTCTGCCAGACTGTTTAAAAACCCAACAATTTCGGTTGGTATGGTTTGCAGGCCTTCCGGAGGTACTGTGGATTTGACATATCCGATCTAAGATTTTGTTTAAATTTGATAGCTCGTCGCTGTTGTCCTTAAGAGGCAGTGTTTTATTGTTTGGCCGCGAGCTTTTGAATCCGGCGTTGACCGCCGTGCCCTTTGGGCTTTTTTCTTTATTCCGGCGCTGATCTTTCTTGCGCCGTGATTTTCCGTTTCCATCTCTGATCTCGGATGTACTCGGGTCGCTGGTGTTGCATCTTGCTAGCCAGCTGTCTTCTCCTGCGCAAAAGCGCGTCATGAGGCTTGTTAGCGCGGCCATTGTTCTTGGCTTCTCTTGGCCGAGGTGTCTGGCGAGCCATTCGTCTCGGACGTTGTGTTTAAAAGCTGCTAAGGCTTCCGCGTCCGGACAGCCGACTATTTGGTTCTTTTTGGTAAGGAACCTGTTCCAGAATTTGCGCGCGGACTCTCCGGGCTGTTGGGTTATATGACTCAGATCGTCTGCATCCGGAGGGCGGACATAAGTCCCTTAAAAATTTGCTCTAAATGCGTCCTCAAGCTCTTCCCAACTTCCAACAGTGTTTTATGGGAGGCTTTTGAGCCAATGCCGAGCTGGCCCTTTGAGTTTGAGGGGTAGGTATTTTATGGCGTGGAGATCATCTCCTCTAGCCATATGTATGTGTAGTATGTAATCCTCTATCCAGACTCCGGGGTCTGTTGTGCCGTCGTATGCCTCTATTTTTATGGGTTTGAACCCTGCTGGAAATTCATGATCCAGCACCTCATCGGTAAAACATAGCGGGTGTGCGGCGCCCCTGTATTTGGGTGTGCCGCTGTCTTCGAACACTTGTCGTGTTGTGTTACTTCCTGGGGCCCTCTTTTTTGGCCCGTAGATGGACCTAGTTGGCCCGTTCGTTTTCCCAGGATCATAAGTCGGCGTGTGTGCGGCGCCGCTTGTCGCTTTTGGCTTGTCATCTGGCCGTCTATCCGGCCAGGCGGCCTCTTTATTTTTTGACTGTGAGGGTTCTATGGCTTCCTCGTCAAATTCTGGCAGCAACTTGCGCTTCGGGTAGCTCTTTGTTTGATGGCCATTGCCATATTTGTCTGCGGTCTTGAGTACTTTGCTCCACTTCATTCTGAGTATGTCTTCCGCTTTTTTGAGCTTCCGTTCTTCCTTCTTCAAACTTCTTGTAGTGGCGACGAGTCTTTTGTGAAGGTTCTTATGCTCCAGTGTTGTGTCCGGACTGTTGATTGCTCCGTGAAGTGGTTGATTATCCGGTTCGTCTTGTTCGTCGTCCGCTGGTTTGCCCTGCTCTATCGATGGGTCGTTAGGAATGCTGCTTTGATCGAGGCGGGACTTAGGGCGGCGTCTATGTCGCCGTTTTGGTTGTTTATCAACGGGATTATCCTCTGCTGCGTCCCGTTGTTCCTCGTTATCGCTTCCCTTTGGGGTGTCCACCATATGTATGTCATGTCACGAGGTGGCCTTCCAGTGCCCTGTAGGCGCTGGTTCTTGATTGTCTCCGGCATCATCGTCCATACCGTTGATGTCTTCGGAGTCATAGTTTAGCACGTTGGTTAGATCATCGATGGTGGCTACGAAGTGGGTGGTGGGTGGGCTCTGAATTTCTTCATTGTCCGCGTCCCGACCATCCTGGCCGTAGTTCAGCCAGGGCTCTCCGGATAGTGAGAGATGCTTCAGCGAATTTAAGATATCGCCGAAGGGTGAGTGCTGAAAGGTGTCCGCAGTGGTGAATTCCATGATCGGCGCCCAATCGGATTCGACTGGCAGGGGCGCAGGAGGTTCGGAGTCCGGTAGAGGGTCCGGCACCTCGGAGTCATGGGCTTTATGCGGGACAAGGTAAGTGTTCGGCTCCATAGCCGTGGAAGTTGCAGCTCCCGAGGCGGTGTCCAGCCATCCGTCCTCGATCCGTGCGATCGGCTCCGGACTATGGGTCGGAGCGGATTCGTGTGCGGCCTCCAAGGTGTTGTCCGGCGGCAGAGTTAGGTCGTGCCCATCGTGACAGCGCGGCACGCTCGGCTGTGGCTCAGATCCATCGAAGATCAAGTCCCCGCGGACATCGGCCGTGAAGTTTAGGCTTCCAAACCTGACCAGACGGCCAGGGGCGTAGCTTTCGATCTGCTCCACATGGCCAAGTGAGTTGGCCGCAGTGCGAAGCCGCCGAATACGAAGATCTGTCCGGGGAGAAAAGTCTCACCCAGGACTGCGTCGTTGTCGATTGAAGAGGCCATCAAGCCTATCGGTGACGACACAGAGGAACTCTCAATGAAAGCACCAATGTCGGTGTCAAAACCGGCGGATCTCGGGTAGGGGGTCCCGAACTGTGCGTCTAGGCGGATGGTAACAGGAGACAAGGGACACGATGTTTTACCCAGGTTCGGGCCCTCTTGATGGAGGTAAAACCCTATGTCCTACTCGATTGATATTGATATTGTGGATGTTTACAAGAGTGGATCAACCACGAGATCAAGGAGGCTAAACCCTAGAAGGTAGCCTATGGTATGATTGTAATCGTTGTTGTTGTGTCCTACGGACTAGAGCCATCCGGTTTATATAGACACCGGAGAGGGCTAGGGTTACATAGAGTCGGTTACAATAGTAGGAGATATACGTATCCGTATCGCCAAGCTTGCCTTCCACGCCAAGGAAAGTCCCATCCATGGGACGAAGTCTTCAATCTTGTATCTTCATAGTCTTGGAGTCCGGTCGATGATGATGATAGTCCGGCCGATGATAGTTCGGCCGATGATGGTAGTCCGGCTATCCGGACACCCCCTAATCCGGGACTCCCTCAGCGACCATGGGAGACAACACGTGCTCCCTCAGTAGTAACAAACTCAGTGCGCTGTATACACACAAGAAGAGACCCGTCGGAATTAGTTGCCAGGCGCCACTGAGTATATATGTTCTGCTCGTCCTCATGCTCATGATCATCACCATCGTCATCTCCCCCTTGGTTATAAATTTTTTCAAGTATAGGTGGTGGAATGTTCACAGGACCTTGGAAACACAAGAAGAAGGTTAATTAGTAAAGAGAAACTTGCTAACCCGCATGCATGTGGATGAAACAATTATAATTACGGTGGAAGACAAACGTACTGAAAGTATAAGGATTCCATGCAAATGCCACGAGTGGTGGCAGAAAACACAAGGCCCTCGTATTGAATTGCATCACAGTACACATCCGTGTATAGAAACTGATTTTGAGCAATATCCATCTAGTCGAACCACGAAGGACGGCAACAAGCTTGTCGAATATAGCAACAACTTCATAGTGTTGTAATTCCAAGAGCGGTTGGGAACTCAACAAATTGCTATCTTCCGTAGAAGACAATCACCATGATCGTATTTGAACGTGCGTACAATACCAGTGTGCTCAACCTCTGGGCAGTATGGTGAGATTTTTGGAAGTGGAACCCGGTCACGAGTGTACACATTCACAAGTTCCCAGTCGCAGTTGGACCCAATGTAAACAACCCAATCTCCATTTGCACCTGCCCAAGCCTTGCCCTCAAGCGATGGCATCTTAACATCATATGTATCATTAACAAGCGGCATCAACTTGCACAAGGCGAGGCCTCCGTCGTCCCCGCGCCAGTAGTCATCAGGGTCACGACGAAGAAGATAGGGCAGATCAAACCGCTCCTTGACTCTTGGGTTCCTTGTAATGATGTTATTAGTTGAGTCGAGAATGGTCTTGAACCAACCTTCTATGCTAGCTGAGGTGATGAAGTCGCATCGATCAATGAGTTCCTCCACCACGTCATCTTTCAGATTGGTGCAAGAATAACAGGGTCGTTTCCGGCCTGTTCCCTCCAAGGAGAAGACAATCAAACAATGGCATAAAGAAGGGTGACGGGCTAAAGGAAAATGGAGGAGGGAGAGGAAGAGCATGCGGCAGCAGTTCCAAATCAAGAGGGAAAGGCGAAGAGTCGGTGGACGGTTGCCAGTTTGCCATGGTTCACGAAGAGGAGCCCCGGCCTACACGTACGTTTGGAAATACTACTACTCACCGTCGTCTCACTGATATGTTGGAACGGGACCACATGTCAACGAAACATGATGTGTAATTTCTCGTGCAAAATGCGATCTGGCCGCGTTGGCCCGAGGTGCCGCATTAGTTTATTTTGAAAGTTTGCCGCATTAGTTATCGACCTTTATTTTTTTAACATGCAATCTGAATGGATAGCTCCTGTGGTCATCACACGTGAGCGGATATAGTGATGGTTGATTCGCCCGAGCAACTTATTGTTGTGGGAATATGAGAGTAGCAGCGGATTCAAGGAACAAAGAAATGATGGTTGCTTCATCCGAGCAACTTACTGTGGCGCAGGTGGGGCTCTGTGATTTGACTGCTCACAAGTCATTACTACTACGGTGCAACGACCGGGGTGAATCTTTCTCTGAAGTTGTGTTGTGCACTCAATATTGCTGCATGGCAGGTGGAGCCGGATGAAGGATGTCCAACATGTCAGCGAAACAAAGTTGAATTGTTTCTGGCATTGCTATCAATCCTTTAGGATTTATTTATATTTATGCATAATTTTGATGAAATTGTACTGTGATGCTATGAAGGTTTCAACTTTGGTTCCCGCAGGAAAAAAAGGTTTCAACTTTGGATTCATGTGTCTTGGCTCGAGATTATCTCGTTACAACATTCCATCAAATACAAATGAAACTACCATGGCTAATGCATCTCAATGGTTCGAAGATCAGCGCCAATATTCACATCACAACTAAAGACAAAGTTGTGAGAAGGTGTACAAATAAAGAAAAAATATAATTGATCGATGCTATTCGTAGGCATGGCTCCATTTCCTTGGCACAGTGTTCATTGCTTGGCAGCTAGTTTCACCCAGCTATCGATCTACTCCAGATGGCCAAGCGAGTTGGCTCGCAGTACGAAGCCGCCGAATACAAAGATCTGTCCGGGAAGGAAAACCTCCCCCTGGACTGCATCGTTGAAGATGATTGAAGGAGCCATCAAGCCCTATCATGAAGGCATAGTGGAACTCTCAATGAAAGCACTAATGTCGGTGTCAAAATCGGCGGATCTCGGGTAGGGGGTCCCGAACTGTGCTTCTAAGCATAATGGTAATAGGAGGTGAGG
This sequence comes from Triticum aestivum, assembly GCF_018294505.1. Taxonomy (NCBI): domain Eukaryota; kingdom Viridiplantae; phylum Streptophyta; class Magnoliopsida; order Poales; family Poaceae; genus Triticum; species Triticum aestivum. The sequence goes on along the minus strand of NC_057804.1, from coordinate 596,621,607 downwards.
GACATGATGTTTACCTAGGTTCGGGGCCTCTCGATGGAGGTAATACCCTACTTCCTGCTTGATTGATCTTGATAATATGAGTATTACAAGAGTTGATCTACCACGAGATTGTAAAGCCTAAACCCTAGAAGCTAGCCTATGATTCTGATTGTTGTTGTCCTACGGACTAAACCCTCCGGTTTATATAGGCACCAGAGGGGGCTAGGGTTACACAGAGTCGGTTACAGAGAAGGAGATCTACATATCCGAATCGCTAAGCTTGCCTTCCACGCAAAGGAGAGTCCCATTCGGACACGGGACAAAGTCTTCAATCTTGTATCTTCATAGTCCAACAGTCCGGTCAAAGTATATAGTTCGGCTGTCCGAGGACCCCTTAATCCAGGACTCCCTCACCCACCACGTGGCTCCATTGACGGCCTGGTATGGCCTAGCTTCAAACACCAACACCGCAAGACCCTCGCGAGGGGCCTAGCCTCGCGAGGGGCCAAGCCTCGCGAGGTGGGCAACGCTAAGACCCCCGAACGAATCGGCCTCCTCAGGAGGGATCCTGAGGGGCAGAGAGTTCTATGCAAGTTTCCTCATGAGGCTCAGCTGACGTGAGCCATGACAACCAAGGCCAGGTAGGCGCAGAGCGCAGGTTTCCTCTTTGGTGCAAGGGAGGCAAGCTACAGGCGCGGAGTCTCGAGGAATCAGCCAAAGTTTTCCATTTTAGTGAAACGAGACCAAGACGGCCAGGACGGCAGGATGGAGGTCATCAATGAGCCCACCACAATGTCATGACCAGAGGCTTTTCACAGGCGAAGACTACTGTCCCCTTTCAAATCCGACCGTTGTGGGATCCCTTCCCGCTCATATTTGGGAAGAGGACCAAGGCCACTATAAATAGGACTAGCCACCACCATAGAAAGGGGACAAAACAGGATCAGAACAAGTAGAGCTAGCATACACCACACCAGCTCAAGAACACCTCACCTCCTGAGGCTAGTTCATCCATTGTACTAGTTCATCCGCAGCCTAGAAGGCAATCCACCACACCACACTGGATTAGGGTATTACACCACAACGGTGGCCCAAACCAGTATAAATCGATGTGTGTTTGTGTCTCTTTGAGCTCAATGCACTTGGCTTAGGAGGATTGCGAGTAGGCAGGCTGGGCAGGTTGAGATCTCCGCACGCACCCCAGAGTTCAAAATTCTCAAGGGTTTGCAGATCCCTTAATCCGGCATTTGGCGTGCCAGGTAGGGGTGTGTCGGATCTTCTCTTTCGTCGACTAGTCCTCCGCCTCTCCACCAATGCCATGGCCGACACCCCGTGAGCTCACATCGAGCACTGGGTCATCCAGGCCTCCTCAGCAGCACCCGCCAACAAAGAAGACCTCCACTCTGCCCTGCTCGCGGCCCGCGATCTGCCAGGGGCGACTGGCGCAACCTTCTCCACTGGCACCGTGCCGCAGCCGCAGAGCCACGAGGTCTGCAAACTATGCTGCAGCAACCGCTCTGCACTTGTGCAGGGAATAAGCAAACATGCGGGCAGCGGTCATCGTGGCCCGAGAGCTCCTGCGGTGCAGGTTGCAGGAAAGCGGCAGCGACGCCCTGCTGGAACGAGTCACCGAGCTGTTGGATGCAACATGCAGGGGGGGCGGTGTCGTTCTGCACCCTGCCCACATCACAGGCGGTGATGGGGGCGCTCGCTCATCCTCGACACAACCGTGCGCCCCTCCCAGAGGCCCTTGAGAGCCTCTCCATGCCAACAAGCCTTGTGGAGCAGCCCGTGCCACCCCGAACGTGCCCCATCGGCGCGGGGGTACTTCAGGCGACATCACCAGGGGCCGCGCTAGAGTGCCAGCCCCTGGCCAACAGGACTAGAGGACGGCTGAAGAATGCGGGAACTTTAGGTGGCCAGGAGGCACCTCTGGTGCGAACAGCCCGAAAGCCTACGTCCCCGTCACTATGGATAAAAGGCACGCGCTGGGAGAGGTCCCCAGCCGATCCCCCATGCCAGGCTGGGCGCTAGACATACATGAGGCTGAGCTCTCCTTCGAACCACCACCAAGCCCTGCCGACGTCTCGAACGGCGGCAGCCTCTGGGTACAGCTAATGCCGCAGGGGCACACTTACACTGACCATGGATCGCAGGTGAACTGGGACGCAGCAGCCACCAGGAGCCTCAGGACGGCGGACCCCCCTCAGGAGCACGAAGGACATTGGGAGTAGTGCGGGGGAAGCCCAGCGGCAGGGCCTTCATCGCGCTGCATGGAGCAGGGTCCTGCCTGGAGGTAGGTTCCCTTCCAAGGAAGGCACCGGCAAGCCCTTCTCCTCGGCGGGGGGCCTGCGGTCGCCAAGGACGCCGCCAGCGTCCCCTTGCCCCGTGGTCTTGTCCTGGTTTCTGGTCTCCCCAATGGTGCTCAGTGCTGGCGCACGGCGGCCGGGGTCCTCGTCGAGCGACATGAAGCAAGGCTTCGGCCTGTGAAGGTCTCCAATCATGACACTCTCATGTAATAATGAGTGGAGCTATACACGCCCCGGAGTCTCCTGAGTGCCACCTTGGGGCCTCATGGGGGATCCCACCCACGTCCTAGTGAATGCACCATGCTCCGCACTGGCCATCTACACTGTCCCCAATGACTATGCCCAGCCAATGGAAGCACTTAGCTCCGCTTTGGTGAGAAGACCAAAGACTGAAGACCGAAGACTGGCTAGGCGGCGGATGCGGCCGTCTGCTTTTTGCCTCCTTTTTGTATTTCCTTGCCGACTTTTTGCAGCAGTCTGTTTTTCGTGCGTTTATAAAAATGGGGGGAGTTTTCTCATTTCGTGTCGCTCTCTTGCTTTTAGTTCTTGCGTTCTTTTTGGAAGCTCGTGACCGCTACCCTTCCCTCAAGCGCCTCGCGAGCGAGGGCTGGGTACGGCATACGCGCTGGTGCTGATCGCCCGCCTAGGGGCCTCGAGGGCGCGGCTGCCCCGCGCGCCCACCTCATCATAGTAGGGCAATCGGCTCCTCACGAGGCGCACTACGGCAGGCTGGTAGGCCCCTCGAGAGGCAGGGGACCTCACGAGCCCACAGCCGGCTCGCCTCAGGAGAAGGAGCACAGCCGCGATGCTAGGCCTCACTCAAGACTCATGAAACCCAAGATAAGTCATAAACAAATACCTTGCTCAGCGGCCCGTGGCCCTGCGGGGCCCCACTCCGGGTGCCACTTCAAAAGCATTTAGCAATCGCACATATCATAAGGGGCACCCTCTTTCGAAAATGCTCTCACAAAGATGCGTTCAAGTTTTCATCATGCAGGTCAAAGCAAAAGAAACACGGGCTTAGCTGGACGCCCCTCTTCATCACCTCCGTCCGCGCTGCTTGCATCAAGGCTGCCACCCTCCTCGTCATCGCCACCCGCGCCAGCTTCTTCGGCCACGAGCACGGACGTGTCATCCTCCGGAGTTAGATCCTTCAGCAAGGTGTTTACACATGGCCATCCACCCACTTGGCGAGCTTGTCTTGGGTGGCCGCAGGCACGGGGGCTAGCACAGTGCTGAAGTCAAAGTGGGAATCAAGGTTCAGAAGGTTGCTCAAGATGCGCGAAAGTGCATGCCCAAGGAGGCCCTAGCTCCTATCCTCAACAAGCCGGCGAGCTTTCGTGGCCTGGTCTTCCACGCGGGTCATGATGTTTGTAAAGAAGTTGAGATGGCTGGCATAATCGCTCTCATGTGGATGATGAGTGCTTTCATTGCAAATAGCACCCCGGGCATTGTTGGCTCTGACACGCAAACCTTGGAGCATGGAGTCGTGCTCGTGTTCCAATGTCAGGCGGTGGCTCTTTTCACTCCAAGCCTTCTGCAAGAGGGAGGAGGTAACTTCAACATGCTTCTGAAGAGAGGATATCTCAGCACGGGCAGAATTCTGGGCAGATTCGGAGGAAATCAGGTCTTCTCGAACAGCAATCTCACGCTGCTCCACATACTAAAGCTCAATCTTCAGTGCAGAGGTCCAACCCTCAAGCTCGGCCTCGAGAAGCTCCAGATCCAGGTGGTGTCTCCCAGCCAGCTCAGCACGCACCTTCGCCACCTTCTTCTCCACCTCCACCTGGACCTGAGCTTCTCGGGCGGCGACGGCATCCTCAGCCACGGCGGCCTGTCGCTGCGTCACCTCCAGCCTCTCCAGCGCCAAGCTGTGCTCCACGGTCTCCAGTGTCAAGTCTTCATGGCGCCTCAGGAGCTCCGCCTCTGCAAGGGCCACCACGCCTAGTGAGCAAGCCAGTAGGGCGCGACGCTCGTCGACTTCACGCTGTAGAGCCGCATTTGAAGACAGAAGAACTCGCTCCCGCTCCTCAGCTGCCTCACGGCAATGGTTGGCTGCACTAGAAAAAAAAGATACATCCGTGACATTTTGGGCCAAACGAATTTTTTTCTATCATACATATGACACTTCTATGACGATAATTGTGAGAAAACCCGGTATCATCATAGATGTGGTGGGATCCTACTTCTATGACAAAAAATCATGACATAAAATGGGCTTTTCATCGTCAGCGGGCCGAAGACGCGTCTGCATGACATTCTTTGGGCCATCCATGACAGAAAAAACCGTGGTAGAAGCAAGGGCGAGGAAAATTTCGGCGAGTTCCCGGTTCCGATGGGTGGTCGGGGGCCGAGTGATGCATGTTTCTCTCATACACGTACGCGCGTGTGTGCGAGGACTTGGGCTGTAATTAAACCCGAGCGAGGAGTTGGGCTCTAACTGAACCCAAGCGATTGCACTTCAGGCTACGCGTTACTCAACCCGAGCGATCAATCGATGGCTGTTACCTGAACCCGACCGAGCGATTCCCTCACTACTGCTGCTAACTGAAGCCGATCGATGCTGCCTCTGGATGAACAGTGAGCGTTGCGGGGGGGGGAGGGGGGTTTGATGAATAGTGAGCGGTGGGGGTGGATTAACAGGACCCCGTGGTGTTGCCTCGGGATGAACAGGACCCCAATCGATCGAGCCAGTTGGGGCTGGATGAACAGGACCCCTGGAGGGCTAGATGAACAGGATGACCCCGTGGAGGGCTGGATGAACAGTAGAAGGTGGAGGGGCGGATGAACAGTAGCCTGTGGAGGGGTGGTTGAACAGGAGCCCATGGAGAGGGGTGGTTGAACAGTAGCCGGTGGAGTAGCACGCGGTGGAGGCTGGATGAACAGGAGACCGTGGATGAACAATCATAGGTGGAGGCTGGAGGAGGTCGACGATGGATGAGGAGTAGCCCGTGGAGGCTGGAGGAGGTCGACGGTGGAGATGAATAGTATCCCGTGGAGTCCTGTTTTGCGGTACGCTACACCCCTCCTGATGAACATGACCCCCGTTTCGACCGTAGCGCTCCAACACAAGTCTGTTTCCTCCGTTTTGCGGTATGCCACACCCCTCCCGATCAACAGGACCCCCATTTCAAACGTAGGAGGTCCATTTCCTACGTTTTGCGGTACACCAGACCCCTCCCGACGAACAGGATCCCGTTTCGAACATGGCCGGTCGAACACAAGGCCGTTTCCTCCGCTCTGCGGTATGCCAGGCCTCGTTTCCATTGCCTGTTCTGTCCAAGCCCTCCCGATGAACACGACGATGCATTCCATTCCGACCCAGCCGGTTGGCTCCCCATGAACACGACGATGACATTGTTTGTCCGTTTCGACCCAGCCATGTACATGAGCCCAGGCCGTACGTATGCGTGAGTAGGCGTTCGAGGCCCCACCCGTATGTATGTACGTGGCCGTATTTACTTTCTTGCACCCTGGCCGCTATACGTACGTGTACATGCTACGTGCGTGCCTCTACTACGACACGTGCGCGCCTCTACTATGACACATGCGCGCCTCTAAATCGACCAGTTTATACATACACGTTCGCGACCAGAATGACAATGCTACGTATGCTTCGACCCACCCCGACTGTCAGGCACTTCCTTGCGTGCGAAGATGTAGCTGGTGGGTCCCGGCAGTCAAGGGGGTGAATCGTTTTTTTGCCCAGATGCACTTCCTGGCGTGCGAAGATGTAGCTGATGGGTCCCAGCAGTCAAGGGGCGAATCATTCTTTTGCCCATAATATGGACGCACTTCCTTGCGTGCGAAGATGTAGCTAGTAGGTCCCAGCAGTCAGGGTAGAAACATTTTTTTCACGAAATACGGTGCTCCGTCTGGTGGGTCCCTGCTGTCAGGTGGAGGAATCATTATTTTCCGCATAATAAGGAGGCACTTCCTTTGCTGCGGCCGTGGACCCACCTGTCAGCCTCTCCACGTATAGTCCACGTCCGATGGAAATCATTCCTTGACCGCGTTGACCATGCCGCGCTGAGAGCACAAGGGCGGTGGACGACGGCGAGGCCTAGTAAGGGGACAACGTGGAGCCGGGGAAGACCTGGCAGTGGAAGCCCGAACGGAGAGGAGTACGAGGGTTCACTGGTTTGGCTGCGGTGTGAGGCTGCCATCGCCGCAGGACCTGGCCAACGGTGGGAATAGTAGGGGGCGGTGAGGCCTCCACGGCAGCACAGCCGGCCACGGGAAGCAGGAGTATGCGGCACGACCGGCAGCTGCTTTGGGCGGCCGGAGCAATAAGACTAGAGGTTGAAGAAGCACTACGGCCGTTGGATGAACATCGTACGGTCACTGGAGCTAGAATCGTTCATATTGACTAAGTTGACAAAGCCCTCCGTCCCCGTTAACTTAGTAGGCCCACAAGTCAGCCTCTCACCAAGGTGGGTCCCACCTAGCAGGGGGAGTATTCATTTTTTTGTGCGTAATAAGGAGGCACTTCCGGTGGGTCCGAGCTGACAGCGGGGAGGGCGTTTTTTCGTGAAATACGGTGGCCCGTCCGGTGGGTCCCAGCAGTCAAGGGGAAACGATTTGTTCGCGAAATACGGTGGCCCGTCCGGTGGGTCCCTGCTGTCACGTGGAGGAATAATTATTTTGCGCGTAATAAGGAGGCACTTCCTTGCGGCTACCATGGACCCAGCTGTTAGCCTTTCCACGTACAGTACTCTTTCGATGGAAGTCGGTCGTTGACCACATTGACCAGGCCGCGCCGAGAGCACCATGGCGGTGGACGATGACAAGGCCTAGGAAGGGGACGACGCGGAGCCGGGGAAGACGCGGCAGTGGATGCCCATGCGGAGAGGAGTACGAGGGTTCACTGGTTCGGCTGTGGTGTGAGGCTGTCGTTGCCGCAGAATAACAGGGGGTGTGGGTGAGAGGAGGGATGGCCTGGCCAGCGGTGGGAGTAGTATGGGGGAGGTGAGGCCTATGCGGCAGCACAGCCGGCTACGGGAGGCAGGAGAATGCACCACGATCGGCGCTGCTTTGGGCGGCTGGATCAACTTAAGACCAGAGGTTGAAGAAGCACTACGGCCGTTGGATGGATATTGTACAGACACTTGAGTTAGAATCGTTCATATATTGACTAAGTTGACAAAGCCCTCCGTCACCGTCAACTTAGTAGGCCCACAAGTCAGCCTCCCACTACGGTGGGTCCCAACTGGCAGGGGGTATTCATTTTTTTGTGCAGAATAAGAAGGCACTTCCTTGCGTGCGAAGATATAGTTGGTGGGTCCGACCTGTCAGCGGAGGGAACTTTTTTCATGAAATACAGAGGCCCTTCTGGCGGGTCCCAGATGTCAGGTGGAGGAATCATTATTTTGTGCGTAATAAGGAGGCATTTCCTTGTGTGCGGTCGTGACCCAGCTGTTAGCCTCTCCACATACAGTGCACTTCCGATGGATGTCGTTCATTGACCAAGTTGACCACGTCGTGCCAAGAGCACCAGGGCGGTGGCGACGACAAAGCCTACGAAGGGAATGACACAGAGCCGGGGAAGACATGGCAGTGGCTGCCCATGCGGTGGAGAGTACAAGGGTTGACTGGTTCGGCTGCCGTCGCCGGAAAATAATAGGAGGTGTGGGTGAGTAGATGGATAGACAGGCCAGGGATGCGAGTATGATGGGGCCATGAGGCCTGCCCGATAGCATAGCCGTCCACGGGAGGCGGGAGCAGGCGGTTCCGATGGCGCTGGTTTGGGCGGCTGGGGCAGGAAGATCACAAACTGAAGAAGCACGATTGCTGTTAGATTGACATCTAATGGTCTGATGCTGGTAGAGTCGATTGTTGACTAAGTTTCTTTTTTGAGAAACCTTGTGTACGCATGAACTTAGTAGGCCCACGAGTCAGCCTACAAATCTGTGGCAGACAACATAGAGCCCATTTGCTATTTTTTTACTAATTTGCAGCCCATTTGCTAATTCTTAAGTAATTTATTACAGCCCATTTTCTGCCCAGGACCACGGTCAAAAAGTTCAACCTTATTTTGCATATTTCGGTGGAGTCCGACCTGTTGTAATCCCAAAATGATAAACATTTTTTAAGAACTTATTGATTTGCCAAAAAAAATTGTTTTGTTTTTGTAAGCAAATAAGACGTGGGACAATTGAGTTGGTTTAAGGGAAAACCAGTGGTAAAAAAATCAGCGCTGGGAGGAAAAAAACAAAAATAAGGATGTAAATATGAAAAGAGAATTTTATGTATTTTCAATATAATGATACGCGTATATGAACTAGTAAAACTATAGGTAGAGATTAGAAAATGGATGTAGGACATGCATTTCAAGAGGAAAATAGAAATGGGCTGTGTTTTTGATTCAGTAAAAAAAACTGCATGCGGATGTTGTAAGACAAAATATAACTAACGCTCACGGGCCAGAGGCCAGTAGATGCCTGCTGGATCTTTGTGCCCGTTGTCGTCATGGGTTGAGCCTATTAAAAACAAAACCAAGCCTGGGCAGTCTACAACCCAGTTGAAACTTGCTCGACCTGAAAAAATAATATCCGTGCTCAATAAATGAGAGAATTCTATAAGTACAGACTGATAACTGGGATGCAGCAGGGATATTGTTTTTTCATCGTGATAAAAAGTGCATGCACTTGTTTCGAAAAAATTGGAGAACTGGGAATTCGAACGTCAGGTGCTTATGATACCCATCAAATAAAAATCAGGTGCCTGAAAATTCATTTCGTAACAAATGATTCAGCTTTATATCCACGTCGAACCTCGACATGATGGTTGAAAGCAAATGCAAGTTCATACCAAAGATCGTTAACAATAATACCAACTTGCGGACGACAAGGTAGTACAAGTACCAATACCAAACTAACTTATAATCTTTTTACTCCTGGCCCTAGTGTTCGTCTGGTAGAAAATCTTGCAGAGGACCAGCTCCCGCTCATTCTCTTGCTCCAGGTCCTCGAGGTGGTACTGGTGCATCACCCAGTTGGTCCTCTCCTGGTCGAAGTTCTTGTTGGTGTGCAGCACCAGAACCTTTTGGCTGCCCGTCTGCCGGTTGTTGACCATCACCGGCAAGGTATTGTCGTTCTTGTGCCACATCGCGGGCATGCCGCACTCCGACTGTATATTGTTCCGTGTCCACGTGCCCATTTTGAACGCCCTGGAATTGCGCTGGAAGAAATGCTTCCTTAGGCCACTCAGTGTGATACCTGCAGTATTGTCGAATACAAGTTTTAGTGTACGTAGTTGGCATTTTCATAACATCTTTGGCATGTTGTAGTCACTTGTTTCACTTTTTATTAACTGTCAAATTGTAATTGCTTCACCAGGTCTGCATCTAAAAAGAAAAATAGAGCTATATACAAAGGAATATGTTTGTGCAAGTAGACGGCCGATCAGTGCCTTACCTGGAAGTTTCTCAGGTTGGGTGTAGCATATGCTGTGCTCGTTGTCGATGGTTGGTATGAACAAATCGATGAGAGGGTGAGATCTCGCGTTGTCAGCATTCACTTTGGCCTCAAGGTGCTCGATCAGCTCCTGATCCGCGGGATCGAACTTGACGCACGCCTGCAGCACTGGCCAATCCTTCTTCGACTTGCATCGGTAATTCCAGTTATATGGTACTCAATGTATGATCAATCGACTGTTTTAAGTGAATGATGAAAGATTTCGACAGATAAGTGGTACTCCAAATCTGATGTCCAAAATAGCCAAACACACAGCCAGGATTCTTGTGTCACCTCACGCGCAACGTGTTGTCACGTCAATTCAATGTGTGTACATGATGAATAATTTGACCGACGTATACTAGTACACTACTAGGGAAAAGCCTATCCAAAGAATCTTACCAGCAGCGCGCTCTAAAATAAGGCACTGCTGCGACATAGCAGTAGCGCGCACAAGATTAACTCACTATTGAAATAGGTATAGCAGTAGCGTGCCCGCTCTAAGACGCGCTACTGATATAATTCCCACGAGGCCGCCGCGAGGCTAGTTCTAGCAGCAGCGCGTTATCACGAAGAGCGCTACTGCTACGTAGCATAGTAGCAGTGCATTTCACCAATAAGTGGCACTACTAAGTTTACTACAAAAATTTAGTCTCACCTTGCTCCGTGAAGAGAGTTTCAACCAGCTTAAATATGTTACTTCTCATACTTTGACAAGCACTTGGTTTTCATTGAACTCTATGTGTAGAATTTGTGGCTGCAATATCAGTCTTCACCGGTTCCTAAACCAGTGAGGACTCATAATGACAAATCAGATTGTACACAAAAAGATTGTTGATGATCAATGTATTTTTGAAGTCTATTTTTTACATGGTGACACATAGTAGTAGCGCTTTCTTTGTGAAAGGCGCTACTGCTAGGTAGTTTAGCAGTAGCGCCTTTATCTATAGCGCGCTACTGCTAAGCCAGTGCATCTCCCACCATCCCTCTCCTCGATCCGATCCACTCATACTCACAAACTCACTGGAACTCACCCTCACCCCCCGCGCCAGTCCTCCCCCGTCGCCCCTCATCCCTCTGCGTCGCCGTCACCTCCTCCTCCTTGCTGGACTCGGTACCGGCCTCCTCCTCCGTCCTCCCTCCACTCACCGCTGGCCGGCCCCTCCTCTCTCCGCCTTCCTCCTGTGTCCTCCTTCCACTGGCTGCCGCCGGCCCCTCCTCGCTCCGCCTTCCTCCTCCGTCCTACTCTCTTCTCCCTCCTCGAGTCGCCCCTCCTTCTCCCTCCTCCCTGCTACATTTTGATTTAGTAGGCTAGTTCATATGCAACATTTTGATTTAGTTGATATGATTTAGTTGATTTAGTTGATTTAGTAGGCTAGTTGATTTAGTTGATTTAGAACAATTTGATTTAGTTGATTTAATAGGCTAGTTGATTCAGTATGCACCAATTTATTGTTATTTTTTCTATACATGGATAGGTAGATGCTTTTGTTTTTTTGTAATAAGTTATTTTTTGGCAAAATGTAGGTGGTACATTGTCATTAATATGTTACTAGATCTTAGGATTATAATTGTCCATCAAATTGCTTCTCGCGGAAGAACCAAAAATATCACATGCTACTGTTTTTCTTTCCTATGAAGTGGATCGTTAATCCTTTGCTCATATTTCTTTAGGAAAAATGGCGCCACCACCACCACTATGTCGATTGTGCAAGTCAAGGTGCGCTAGCAGCCTTGCAACTGGCAAGCTGTTCGGCATCTACTTCCAGCCGAGTTTTCGTCATGCAGCGGTAAGAAATTAGATGGAATGTAATAACTATTTTATTTTTAGTGTTGGCATTACTGCATTGTGTCATTTTGCTTATTTTGCACAGATCGTCCCATGCAATGTGAGGTTGAAATTCAACAAGCTGACAGGAGACACTGTAACATTTGAGGCTCCTGGGGCCCGTACACTATGGAGGTCAAGAAAGGACACAATATGTCGCAGATTGGAGGAGATGGATGGGCCCGTTTTGTCGCCCGCATGCGTCTTACTTGTGGTGAGTTGATCAGCTTCTCCTTCAGAGCAGAAAGACCGAAGCTCGCTGTCATTTATCTCAACCTGGTGGAAGATGATGAAGATGACAAAGATGATGAATATGATGAAGATAATGAGGACCCACTCGATGAAGATGATGAGGACCAACTTCATGAAGCCATCGTAGCTCAAAGAACGAGGCTGAGCGAGGAGGAGGTGTCCAACCTGTGGGACATAATTCCGCCACATGCTGACTTTGTCGGGGTGCCATTCGTGACCCGCCTGACAAGTACCATGGTTGATTAACATGATATGGTATGTTATACTTACAAATGCAAATTATCCGATGAAATACTTAGTGTACAGTCCAATGATATGGTATGTTGTGTGGAATCTAGTCGATGATATGTTTTAGTGTAGAGTTTGATCACATGCTTATTAGTGTAGAATCTAAGGAACTGTTAATAGTGTAGATAGTCCATATGTACTTATCTGTGAGGCTGTTTATTAACTTATATGTTTTTCTTATTCAGAAATTGGCAGAGAGCCTATCTGTGAGTTATGGTATCGAGCCTGATGAAGAAGGCTCAGTTGGAATACGCCTTACTGCAAGGGGCTCCATCGCAACCTGTACTTACCGGGTGGACGCAGATGGTCGCACACACTTAACTCAGTTGGGTGGAAGAAATTCCTCGATGGCAAGAATCTTCGTGTCGGACAGGCCATCCTAATTACTATCAGGAACACCAACCGCCCAGGCTTGAGGATGATGATTGTCTTCGATATCATATAGAATTACATATGTTTGTGTGGCTATATCATCTAGAACTACATATGATGATCGTCGTCGATATCATCTAGAACTACATATGATGATTGTCGTCGATATGACCTTGTACTGCTTGAGGATGCATGTTGAACTAAAACCACGACAAGTAAGTTGGAATGAAGGGAGTACTACCTAGTACTTGTAATGGTTTATGAATTTGATATCTAGTAGTAGTACCTAGTATCTGAAAAGGGAAAGAGGGAAAGGGGTACGGAGGAAAATGATGAAAGATATAGCAGTAGCGAGGGAAAACGAAATCGCTACAGCTAACTAATAGCAGCGCGTTCTACAAAACCGTTGCTGATATCGTCAACAGTAGTAGCGTCGGTACAGACCACGCTAGTACTATAAGTTACCTGTAGCGCCTTATTAGTAGCGCGTCTGCCCGCGCTGCTGCTAGCCTCAAAACCCGCGCTACTACTAGGGTTTTCCCTAGTAGTGGTACTGCTACTATACTACTTACTAGTCGTATTTAGTGTCACATTTTAACCATAGGTTTAACTTACAAGTACACACTTGAAGCCTAATTGATATATATATATATGTATATACAGCTTCTCCATCATCATTATCAGTACATCCTACGCAGGTGAGTTAGGATGCACTTGATCCCAGGAAGGTATCTATCCTTCAAACCAGAGGAGTGCATCAAACTCACAATAGTACATAATATCCAACAAAAGAGGGTCGTGCTACAGCAGCAAAATACATGGCTCAGTCTAGATATCAGCACGAATCAAGTTGTGCATATTTGTTGTTGGCATGAACCACATTGCTGCATGTCGGGTTTGCAAAAGCCGTCCATCGCATGGAAGCTTGATGCCTTTCACACACTGAAGATTATCTGGCAACAAGCTTTGTCGACGAATCTCTGGATATGGTGATTCAAGAAACCCATGGTATGATGTGTAAACAAAGTCCCCCCTGGTGAATGGAAGTTGCATAGTGTAACGCCCCGGATTCATTGCGCCAGGTGTCTGTCAGTTATTCGCCTTCGTTGCCATGTCATTTGCTTGCGTGTTGCATTTTACCATGTCATCATCTGCATTTCATCTGCATGTTTTTCAAAACTTGCATCCGTTCGGGTCCTCCCGGTTCTCTCCGTTATCCGTTCGGAGTCCAAACATACTCGCACACGCCCGCGGCACCTCCGAAATATTATTTTATAAGTGGCATAAAAATGTTCTCGGATTGGGATGAAACTTGTCGTGCGGTCTTATTATAGTGTAGAAAGACCGCCTACCAAGTTTCGTCGCATTTGGAGTTCGTTTGAGTGCCCAACCGTTAAATATATAACCGCGATATAGCCGGTATATGCGTCGGACATTTCGGTCTCCGAAACTGCTGTCGGGCCTCTCTCTCTTCCCAGCCCAATGCATCCCACACATCCCACCTATGCCCAGCCTACTCCTCCTCGTGTCCGGAGCCGTCCGATCGTGATCCGAGGGTCCGAAAACGGAACAAAACCCCTAACCCTAGCCTCCTTTTCTATTTATAGACGCCTCCCCTGCCATTTTTGGCCTCCTACCAACCCCCTCCTCAATTCCCGCAGTCAGCCACCGCTCCCTAATCGTTTTTAGCACCGGTGCACTCCCCCGCCGCCAAGTGTCACCGCCCCATTCGTTGCGCCGCCGCCAGCCGCCGCCTCCACCAACCACCGGGTGCCACTTGGCGTCTCCACGTCCTCCCGCGCCTCCCACCGTGCAGGGCCCATCAGAGCCCATCCGCGGCCCGCCGCCGGGCCGAATCGGGCCCGCTCCCCGTGCCGCCTGCGCCTCGAGCGCTCGTCCCCGAGCTCCCCGCCGAAGCCCCTTCGCTGCTTCGCGTCGCCGCCGTCTCGCCGTGATCCGCCGCGCCCCAGGTCAACGGCCAACTCGCCTTCCTATCCTTTCCTCCTCATCTTCCCCTCTCTCTAATCCTCTTGCTCTCTCTCTCCCCTTGCAGGGAACCGCCGCCGCCATGGTTTCTCACCTCCGCGCCCGGAGTCGGCCCCTCCGGCTAGATCTGGCCTCTGCTGGCCCTGCCCTTGCCGGATCCGGCCGATCCGCCCCCATTCCGGACCGCCTCGACCTCCGCCGCCCGCCACCTCGTCTCCGGCGAGTCCTGCCGCACCCAGCCCCGCCGAAGCCGTGCGTGCTCCTGTGCGAGCAGGAGAACGAGTCCCCGATCTAGATCCCCAGCGTCGCGTTGACCGCGCCTCCAGGCCCAGCGCGCTCATTCGCGGCCTGCCTTGGCCTCCTCCACCGACCGGCCCAAGGCCCAGGGTGAGCAGCCCCCTGGCCTCTCCTCTATTGGGCTAGCCAGTTTTGGCCCAGCTCCCGTTTTTTTCGTCTGCGAATTTAGCATTATCCGTAGATTTAACTGTTTTACAGAAAAGTCCCTAAACTTCATGCATTAATAACTTCATAACCATGCATCATATTAAAATGATTCAAACATGTAAAATGCTTAGAATTTTGTGTAGATTAATAATATGCCATTTTCATCCATGTTTAAAATGTTTAAATTGCTATTTGCATTAATTTGCTTAAATGCCATGTTAAAATGATTTATTTCATAACTAAATAACCGTAGCTCGGTTTTAAATAAACTTTATATGTAAATGGGGTGGAAAAATGCCTAGTTTAACTTGGTCCACTTTATTTTCCTGTTTAACAAACTTAAAATATGGTTTAGGGCAGAACAGTACCAAATTTGACTATTGCTCATGAGGATTTTTCCGGAATTGTTATTTGTTACTTCCGGTCTCATTTAAACTTGCCTAAATAGATAGTTTACTTTTGCTTCACCTCTTGCCATGTTTAACTACATTTAATATTGTTGGGTACATAACCGAGATCAAACTAAATAATTGTTGTGTGTTTTGTCAATATGCAACTCATTGCATATTGAGCTTCACTTAATTTGTAGTATTGTTTGTTGCACTTTGCCATGCCATGCTCATTTAAACCGGACATCCATCATACTTGTTTGTGCATCATGCCATGTTTATGCTTGTGCATTTACCAAGTTGTTTGTTTCTTTCCGGTGTTGCTTCTTAGTTCCGGTAATGTTGCGATTGTGAGGATTCGTTCGACTACTTCCGTTCGTCTTCTTCATGGACTCGTTCTTCTTCCTTGCGGGATTTCAGGCAAGATGACCACTACCCTAGATCTCACTACTATCATTGCTATGCTAGTTGCTTCGTTCTATCGCTATGTTGCGTTACCTATCTTTTGCTCATCAAGCCTCCCAAATTGCCATGAACCTCTAACCTTTGACACCATTCCTAGCAAACCGTTGCTTGGCTTTGTTACCGCTTTTGCCCAGCCCCTCTTATAGCGTTGCTAGTTGCAGGTGAAGTTGAAGATTTCTCCATGGTGGACAGGATTTTGGTTGGGATATCACAATATCTCTTATATTATTAATGCATCTATATACTGGGTAAAGAGTGGAAGGCCCGGCCTTATGCCTGGTGTTTTTTTCCACTCTTGCCGCCCTAGTTTCCGTCATACCGGTGTTATGTTCCTGGATTTTGCGTTCCTTACGCGGTCGGGTGATTTATGGGACTCCCTTGGAAGTTCGCTTTGAATAAAACTCCTCCAGCAAGGCCCAACATTGACTTTTACCATTTGCCTCACCACCACCTATATTTCCCTTGGGAGTAATTAACCCAAGGGTCATCTTTATTTTAACCCCCCCCGGGCCAGTGCTTGTCTAAGTCTTGGTCCGAACCAGAGCCACTTGCAGCGCCACCTCGGGGAAACTCGAGGTCTAGTTTTAGTTGTACATAGTGTTCATCCGGTGTTGCCCTGAGAACGAGATATGTTCAGCTCCTATCGGGATTGTCGGTGCATCGGGCGGCTTTGCTGGTCTTGTTTTACCATTATCGAAATGTCTTGTAAACGGGGATTCCGAGTCTGATCGGGTCTTCCTGGGAGAAGGTATATCCTTCATTGACCGCGAGAGCTTATCATGGGCTAAGTTGGGACACCCCTGTAGGGTATAATCTTTCGAAAGCCGTGCCTGCAGTTATAGGCAGATGGGAATTTGTTAATGTCCGGTTGTAGATAACTTGACACCAGATCCGAATTAAAACGCATCAACCATGTGTGTAGCCGTGATGGTCTCTTTTCGGCAGAGTCCGGGAAGTGAACACGGTTTTGGGTTATGTTTGACGTAAGTAGGAGTTCAGGATCACTTCTTGATCATTGCTAGCTTCACGACCGTTCCTTTGCTCTCTTCTCGCTCTTATTTGCGTATGTTAGCCACCATATATGCTTAGTCGCTGCTGCAACCTCACCACTTTACCCCTTCCTTTCCCTTTAAGCTTTGATAGTCTTGATACCCATGGTAATGGGATTGCTGGGTCCTCGTGGCTCACAGATTACTACAACAATAGTTGCAGGTACAGGTTATGCGATGATCTTGATGCGAGAGCGATGCTTGCTTGCGTTGAGTTCTTCTTCTGCTTCTTCGATCAGGGGATAGGTTCTAGGTTGGCAGCCTGGGCTAGCAGGGTGGATGTCGTTTGAGTTTCTGTTTGTGATTCATCCGTAGACGGATGATGCTCTTATGTATTGTAATGTTGTATTCGTGTGGCATTGTATGCCTCTTGTATGTATCCCCATCTATTATGTAATGTTGATGTATTGATATCCACCTTGCAAAAGTGTTTCAATATGCGGTTCTATCCTTGGTGGGACCTTCGAGTCTCTTTAGGATAGTATCGCATATTGGGCGTGACAAGTTGGTAACAGAACCTCGACCGACCATAGGAGCTCCCTTGATTGTTGGCCGTTGTTGAGTCTAGAAAAAAACTATTTTAAGTCTTAGGATTATATATATCGGAGAGTAGGATTCTTTTTACTCCTCAGCCCCTTCGTCGCTCTGGTGAGGTCTCCTGACGTAGATGTTTTGTCTTTCCTCTCCTCAAATTTCACTAAATATTTTTTAGGATCACGCGGGTATCTTGGAATCGTTCCGATGGTTTTGTGACGAGAACATTGTTCTTGGTGCCTCCTGTCTATTATGTGGCATTGACCCGGGGAGTTGAGCTCCGAGGTTTTGTCGTCACAATTTTATCGTTGCAGTTCTGGAATACCTGAGTTTTGCCGACATCGAAAATCTCTTTTATGCAGTTGTTGGTGAGATAACCTCGACGCCACCCAGTACTGGGGAGTTCAGGAGTATTGCCATAAATCGTATAACAGATGCTTTTCGAAGGTTGAGGTACACAATTTCCGAAGGTTTCTTGATTATGTGTTGACGGATGGATACAGCTTGGATGTAGGTATTGTTAGTTTGGGTGCGATATATTGCTTCCCCTCTATCCCCAACACCAGATTGCATAACCAGAAAGTTTCGGGAGTTTATAGGTGGGAATTCAAGTAGCTCCTAGAATATCTTTCCGACAGATGCATGATATGGGATTGGGTAAATCTCTATCATATGTATTTGTTACAGCTTATTTCTGCAAGCCAATCCTTTGTTTTGTTTTGAGTTGTGGTATTTGAGTTGCTTCAATGTCAAGTGTTGATTCCATACCTTTCAAGCGGTGTTCTCATATTTCTATGGGAGTACAAATCCTTTTGATCATTGAGGTTGTCATGTTAGTTCTTTTCCAACCGGCGTGCTTCTCTTCAAGTGGATCCGATCATTTTCAACATCCGCAAGATCAACTCTAAGTTTTCTCACCGGTGTTTGTTTCATCCATCCCAAGTTGTCTTCGTTTTCCCGCCCTCCCACCCTTTTTCTTCAAGGAATCAGATTTCTTAATCATGTATCCTTTTCTTTGTGGGAAGTCTCTTCATTCTTTTCTTTCAATGTTCTTATCCGGTGATTTCCCATGAAGATGCTCAAAAGTTTCAAGTTCATCATCCTTCATTGTTGTTTCTTCTCCGGTGGATCCAATTCAAGCTTTCGATATTCATCATATTCCTTTTCCTCGTTTCTAATGCTTTCTCGTGCCGATGCACCTCTTAATCATTCACTTCTTCCAATTCATTTGTTCAAGAGTGCTGAAGATATCTCACAAGACTTGTGTTTCCATTCTCAATCCGTTCAACATATTTCGAGGTTGTTATCTCATTCAAGCCATTTAATTCAACCAGTGCAACCTCTCTTTA
This sequence comes from Triticum aestivum, assembly GCF_018294505.1. NCBI lineage: Eukaryota > Viridiplantae > Streptophyta > Magnoliopsida > Poales > Poaceae > Triticum > Triticum aestivum. The sequence continues at coordinate 596,602,909 of NC_057804.1, read as the reverse complement.
AATTTGTTCAACGGTGTTTTCTTTTGAGTGGGCCCTAACCCACAGGTCTTTTCCCAGGATCTTACCTGACTCTTCTAATTAGTCCGGAGCTATTCCAATGTCTTTTCAGAGTTTGACATAAGAATGAAGTTCACCAGTCACATGCCATCTCCAAGATCGATTTCAAATTATTTCATTGTTGGCTCAACCTCTTTGGTTTTTTCATCCTTCCGGAGTGTCTCAACAATTCATGGTGGTGTTTCTCATTGTCATTCTCGAATTTTGAAGACCGAAGAAGAGTTCCTCTTAAATCTTTAACTGTTCTTCCAGAGATTCATGGTTCAAGCTTGATGCCATCCTCTCATAATTGTTTTCGATTGTGAGAATTCGTTTCACCATCCGGAGCATTTCATGAGTTGTTTTCCATTTCTTTCCTCCGAAGGTCATCATGTCTTAATTCTTCATTCGCAATGTGTAGCTATCATTCTCCAAATCATACCGGTGCATCGCTCAAATAACCTCTAATCAGTTCATGGCCTCTTCGTTCTCATGTATCTAAATCCCCTCAAGTATCTTCATTCGTTTTCCAATTCTTCCCGGTGATTTGTGCCTTTGCTACTTTCATTTTGAATTCTTACGGTGGTTCGTTCAAGATTTCACTTCCTTCGTTATCATATCAAATATTTGTTGTTTCCAAATCCTACCGGTGGTTCCATCAATACCTTCTCAAGTTTGCGCTATCTCTATCCTTAATCCCTTAGGAAGAATAAGTAGTATGCCAAATCCGTTGCTTGTCATCAATTTAAATTGGTGAAGGATACGCATAACGTAATTCTTATTATTGTTTCATCCAAGTGATCTAGTTTCTTCTTTCCAGAGTTATTCATCATGTCACATTTCTCGGTTCGAGATGCTTCATCTTTTCTTTTCCGGAGTTCCAAGTTTTCCGCATTATCATTGCGAAGCTCCATCTAAATCATCGTAACGCTTCACCTTGTGTTTTCAACTTCTCTTTCTTTTTATCATCCTTTTATTATCGGAGTTCTTCATGGAGGCTCTACATGATGGTTCATCAAGGATTCTTTTCATTCTTCATTGTTCTTCAAGATTTCGCTCGAAGTTATGACCCACCAAGATATACTCTAAAATAAACATGGTGCTCAACACATGTTTTGTTTTGAGGAGCTCAAGTATTCTTCATCTTGCATTCTGAAGTGCAATTCTTTCTACCTTATCATTTGAGGTGGTGTTATGTCATTCTTGATAATTTTGAGTTCATGTTTCATGATTCATATATTGTCAAGAATGAGGTATTTTAAATCCATCAATCTCTTCTTTGGAGTTATCTTGGTATAGATTTCACCTAAAGCCTTCCCCTAAGGAATGTTGCTATTTGTGGTGCTTACCAATGATCCAAGTTTCCTCCTGTCCTCTCGGTGAAAGCAGTTTTCATCTATTCGTTGATCTCAAGCAAGCAATTGTTTCAGTTAGTGGTCGGTTGTCACCTCATCATTTTGAGATGTTTACCATAAGCCCATAATAAGCTTGTGCTTTTCGTTGTTGATTTTCCAACAACTCCGTTCTATTCTTCTTTGCAAGGATGCTTTCCATGTTCATTTCTGGCAGAAGATTTCATTTTCTTCTCCGTCCCTTTATCCCAACAATCTAACTTCTATTCTTTCGTCCCAAAGGCATTGTGATGTTGCTCTCTTCACTCATCATCTTGTTTTGGCAAGATCATGTTCTTCTCCTTGCTTCTCCATTTAACCAGAGTGTTGTGTCATCTATTCAAGTTCTTTCATCTTATCAAGTTTTGCCTCTCTTTTCAACCTGAGTGCTGTCTGAAATCCTTCTTACCCATTATGCCATTCTTTCAATAGTTCCGGAGGCAGTGTGTTGTTGATTTCATCAAGTATCTTCCCATCTTCTCAAGTTCATGTTCTATTCCTTCCATGTTCAACCGGAGTGCCACCCAAATTATATCAATCTTATTCCTTCTCCATCTAGTTTTAACCGGAGTGGTTTCAATATCTATCTTATCACTAAACCTACAAGGTTCTCGAATGTTACTTGTTCCTCTTTTCTAACGGACTGTTTTCAACTTTGTTCATCTTCGTTGTTTTCTTTCTTCATTTGTTCAACCTCTCAAGGTTCATGGTTTCACTCGTTTGTCGAAGAAGCAACTTAGTTTACCTCTTCTCTTCCTCTTCCATTTCTCTCCGGTGCCATCCTAGATCTCGGGACGAGATCTCTTGTTAGTGGAGGAGTGTTGTAACGCCCCAGATTCATTGCGCCAGGTGTCCTCCAGTTATTCGCCTTCGTTGCCATGTCATTTGCTTGCGTGTTGCATTTTACCATGTCATCATCTGCATGTTTTTCAAAACTTGCATCCGTTCGGGTCCTCCCAGTTCTCTCCGTTGTCTGTTCGGAGTCCAGACACACTCGCACGCGCGCGGGACCTCCGAAATATTATTTTATAAGTGGCATAAAAATGTTCTCGGATTGGGATGAAACTTGTCGTGCGGTCGTATTATAGTGTAGACAGACCGCCTGCCAAGTTTTCTCGCATTCGGAGTTCGTTTGACTGCCCAACCGTTAAATATATAACCACGATATAGCCGGTATATGCGTCGGACGTTTTGGTCTCCGAAACTGCTATCGGGCCTCTCTCTCTTCCCAGCCCAATGCATCCCACACAGCCCACCTATGCCCAGCCTACTCCTCCTCGTGTCCGGAGCCGTCCGATCGTGATCCGAGGGTCCGAAAATGGAGCAAAACCCCTAACCCTAGCCTCCTTTTCTATTTATAGATGCCTCCCCTGCCATTTTTGGCCTCCTACCAACCCCCTTCTCAATTCCTATAGTGAGCCACCGCTCCCTCCTCGTTTTCAGCGCCGGTGCACTCCCCCGCCACCAAGTATCGCCGCCCCATTCGCTGCGCCGCCGCCAGCCGCCGCCTCCACCAACCACCGGGCGCCACTTGGCGTCTCCACGTCCTCCCGCGCCTCTCACCGTGCAGGGCCCGTCGGAGCCCATCCGCGGCCCGCCGCCGGGCCGAATCAGGCCCGCTGCCCGTGCCGCTTGCGCCTCGAGCGCTCGTCCCCGAGCTCCCCGCCGGAGCCCCTTCGCTGCTTCGCGTCGCCGCCGTCTCACCGTGATCCGCCGTGCCCCAGGTCGCCGGCCAACTCGCCTTCCTCTCCTTTCCTCCTCATCTTCCCCTCTCTCTAATCCTCTCGCTCTCTCTCTCCCCTTGCAGGGAACCGCCACCGCCATGGTTTCTCACCTCTGCGCCCGGAGTCGGCCCCTCCGGCTAGATCCGGCCTCTGCTGGCCCCTCCCTTGCCGGATCCGGCCCATCCGCCCCCATTCTGGACCCCGCCGACCTCCGCCGCCCGCCACCTCGTCTCCGGCGAGCCCTGCCGCACCCAGCCCCGCCGAAGCCGTGCGCGCTCCTGTGCAAGCGGGAGGACGAGTCCCCGATCCAGATCCCCAGCGTCGCGTTGACCGCGCCTCCAGGCCCAGCGCGCTCATTCGCGGCCTGCCTTGGCCTCCTCCACCGACCGGCCCAAGGCCCAGGGTGAGCAGCCCCCTGGCCTCTCCTCTATTGGGCTAGCCAGTTTCGGCCCAGCTCCCGTTTTTTTTCCGTCTACGAATTTAGCATTATCCGTAGATTTAACTGTTTTACAGAAAAGTCCCTAAACTTCATGCATTAATAACTTCATAACCATGCATCATATTAAAATGATTCAAACATGTAAAATGCTTAGAATTTTGTGTAGATTAATAATATGCCATTTTCATCCATGTTTAAAATGTTTAAATTGTTGTTTTCATTAATTTGCTTAAATGCCATGTTAAAATGATTTATTTCATAACTAAATAACCGTAGCTCGGTTTTAAATAAAATTTATATGTAAATGGTGTGGAAAAATGCCTAGTTTAACATGGTCCACTTTATTTTCCTGTTTAAAAACCTTAAAATATGGTTTAGGGCAGAACAGTACCAAATTTGACTATTGCTCATGAGGATTTTTCCAGAATTGTTATTTGTTACTTCCGGCCTCATTTAAACTTGCCTAAATAGTTAGTTTACTTTTGCTTCACCTCTTGCCATGTTTAACTACATTTAATATTGTTGGGTACATAACCGAGATCGAACTGAATAATTGTTGTGGTGTTTTGTCAATATGCAACTTGTTGCATATTGAGCTCCACTTAATTTGTAGTATTGTTTGTTGCACTTTGCCATGCCATGCTCATTTAAACCGTACATGCATCATACTTGTTTGTGCATCATGCCATGTTTATGCTTGTGCATTTACCATGTTGTTTGTTTCTTTCCGGTGTTGCTTCTTAGTTCCGGTAATGTTGCGATTGTGAGGATTCGTTCGACTACTTCCGTTCGTCTTCTTCATGGACTCGTTCTTCTTCCTTGCGCGATTTCAGGCAAGATGACCGCTACCCTGGATCTCACTACTATCATTGCTATGCTAGTTGCTTCGTTTTATCGCTATGCTGCGTTACCTATCTTTTGCTCATCAAGCCTCCCAAATTGCCATGAACCTCTCACCTTTGACACCATTCCTAGCAAACCATTGCTTGGATTTGTTACCGCTTTTGCCCAGCCCCTCTTATAGCGTTCCTAGTTGCAGGTGAAGTTGAAGATTTCTCCATGGTGGACAGGATTTTGGTTGGGATATCGCAATATCTCTTATATTATTAATGCATCTATATACTGGGTAAAGGGTGGAAGGCTCGGCCTTATGACTGGTGTTTTGTTCCACTCTTGCCGCCCTAGTTTCCGTCATACCGGTGTTATGTTCCCGGATTTTGCGTTCCTTACGCGGTCGGGTGATTTATGGGACCCCCTTGATAGTTCGCTTTGAATATAACTCCTCCAGCAAGGCCCAACATTGACTTTTACCATTTGCCTCACCACCACCTATATTTCCCTTGGGAGTAATTAACCCAAGGGTCATCTTTATTTTAGCCCCCCCGGGCCAGTGCTTGTCTAAGTGTTGGTCCGAACCAGAGCCACTTGCAGCGCCACCTCGGGGAAACTGAAGGTCTGGTTTTAGTTGTACGTAGTGTTCATCCGGTGTTGCCCTGAGAACGAGATATGTGCAGCTCCTATCGGGATTGTCGGCGCATCAGGCGGCTTTGCTGGTCATGTTTTACCATTGTCTAAATGTCTTGTAAACCGGGATTCCGAGTCTGATCGGTTCTTCCTGGGAGAAGGTATATCCTTCGTTGATCGCGAGAGCTTATCATGGGCTAAGTTGGGACACCCCTGCAGGGTATAATCCTTCGAAAGCCGTGCCTGCGGTTATAGGCAGATGGGAATTTATTAATGTCCGGTTGTAGATAACTTGACACCAGATCCGAATTAAAACGCATCAACCATGTGTGTAGCCGTGACGGTCTCTTTTCGGCGGAGACCGGGAAGTGAACACGGTTTTGGGTTATGTTTGACGTAAGTAGGAGTTCAGGATCACTTCTTGATCATTGCTAGCTTCATGACCGTTCCTTTGCTCTCTTCTCGCTCTTATTTGCGTATGTTAGCCACCATATATGCTTAGTCGCTGCTGCAACCTCACCACTTTACCCCTTCCTTTCCCTTTAAGCTTTGCTAGTCTTGATACCCATGGTAATGGGATTGCTGAGTCCTCGTGGCTCACAAATTACTACAATAACAGTTGCAGGTACAGGTTATGCGATGATCTTGACGCGAGAGCGATGCTTGCTTGCGTTGAGTTCTTCTTCTTCTTCTTCGATCAGGGGATAGGTTCCAGGTCGGCAGCCTGGGCTAGCAGGGTGGATGTCGTTTGAGTTTCTGTTTGTGATTCATTCGTAGACGGATGATGCTCTTATGTATTGTAATGTTGTATTCGTGTGGCATTGTATGCCTCTTGTATGTATCCCCATCTATTATGTAATGTTGATGTAATGATATCCACCTTGCAAAAGCGTTTCAATATGCGGTTATATCCTTGGTGGGACCTTCGAGTCTCTTTAGGATAGTATCGCATATTGGGCGTGACACATAGCATGGTAATCATCACCGGTGATATAATCGATGATTGGTTGGATGATCGGATAATTCAGCCCGAGGAACAAGGAGTGGTTGTCGAGGCTGTAAACCCGCCTCTAGTTGAATACGTCTGGCCCAACGGAGCTGGGATCTTTCTTGAACATGAAGCAGCCATAGACATCAATGTCATGAATGCCCCACGCATTGTACTGCATGTGGTTTCATGTAATGGTTTGGTTAATTTGGTGCGTGCGAATGAGCATCCAATGACCGCCGCCAACTAAACGAGCGATAAACCACCACCCGTCGGCTGGTATGATTCCAAGTCCTGGAATCATGAAGGCCAACGCATTTGCATATGCTGCAACAATTCAAATTGGAGACCAAAAGGACAAAAATAAACAATCATGTTCAGAGTATGTGTGGAATTAAGATTATTATAATAGTGACACATATCATAGACAGAGAATTGCAATGCCATGGCAATAATCATACCCCAAGTTAAGAAAATAAGCCAATGGCTTTCATATTCTAGCAATATGTCATGTTTCAAACATCATGTAACAATGAGAGGAAAACAGCTATGACAGAGCCTACTCATATTCTACCATAGCACTTACTACTACTGTTCTCATATCAACTCTACACAATAACATGCATTGTTATAAAAATCTTGGAAATGAGAGTGACATACAGCAATCATGATGTTATGCTCATAATATGTATTCTAACAACCATTAGATTCTAATTGTTCTCATATCAACCCTAACAATAACATGTGTGGTCATAAAAATCTAGGAAATGAGAGGAACATATAGCAATGATGTGGTTATAGACATACTATCTATTATAAATTTGTAACAATGAACAGGCAGTCGTATTCATATGGTAAAGATTAGATGAGATAGAACAATTACATGATGATAGATTCCACCAGTATAGGCAGCCAATCTGTGCGTCGACCGTGTAAACGATGCCATCATGCACTATGGCATTAGACAGAAATGTTGCCTCAATAGAATTGACGATGAGCCATAACCATGTATGGCGACCGGATTCCAGATAGACTAATCCCATGTTGAACAAGGCAATGAGCTTGTAATCCATGTAGTCTTCTGATGGTGTGGGCACTTTGTAGATTACAACTTTCAGCAAACAGAGGTCGAGCCAAAAGCTTGACACGTCTCGTGCGTAGTAGGCAGGAGTGTCCGGCGGGCCGCGAGGCTCGATGGCGGCGGTATCCAATGATGTAAGGGTGATCTCTCGCTGGGTGTAGATATCCACGAGACACCACGGACTATCGGATTGGTGGATGAGGATGATCCAGTTGGCCTTCATGCCCGCCCAGTAGTGGCCGCGCATGAAGGATAGGTGGACGGGTAGTGGTAGCATGTCAAGGGGCACCACGGCAACCTCCGTAGGATCATCAAGTCGGTGCCTGGTCCACCTGCGAGGATCAGGCATCAGCAAGTAGGGTGTCTTGAAAAGAGCCGGCCAGTTGCAGACGAGTAGACGGTACAAAGACACCAAGCATGTAGCTAGATGGATGGTGCTGAGTAGGTCCATATGATTACAGATCTTCTCCAAGAGAACATCGGGGAGGGAATTCCAATCGCGGCTCTGCGTGTCAGTCGGTTCTGCCATTGGGATTTTCGGTGCTTGCGAGCCAGCGGGGAAGTGGATTCGGGCGGGCAAGCGAAGAAGCTTCTCCTCGTGTGGTCGAGCAGTGAGCGGGGGGATATGGTACGGGCAAGCTACCAAGGAAGATGACACGGGCGGGGGAGCAGTGAGCGGGGGTAAATGGTGTGTGGCCAGCGATGGGGAAGAGAGGAGGAAGAAGAGTGGAAGATGGGGAAGAAAGTGCATTAAAACTCAACTCTACTAGTGCTACTACCAGGATATACCGTCCTTCGGAGTGTAAATAGTTACACTGATGACATGTGGGTCTACCACAAGAGGGCCCATATGTCAGTTAATGGAGGACAGAGGTGCATAGGCGTATTTGCAGAAGCGTGCTCTACTGGCAAACATGGTGGCATTACTGGGTAAGGCTGATTTAGTAACACCAACACGCTGATTCAGCTTATTAATTATGTATCCCATCTCACTACAAAAAAAGACACATCCATGAAATTTTGGGCCGAACGAAAATTATTTCTATCATACATATGATACTTCTATGACGATAATTGTGACAAAACCTGGTATCATCATAGATGTGGTGGGCTCCTACTTCTATGACAAAAAATCATGACAGAAAATGGGCTTTTCGTCCTGGGCGGGCTGGAGATACAGCTTGTGACGCCCGGATAATTAGGCTACAGTAATCCCACGTTAACGATGCCACGTCACCACAGTTACTGTTGTTAATCTCGCGTTAGTTCAAAACTGATTCGAAATTCAAATTCAAAAATAGGCAAACAACAAAGGTTTTCAAATATTAAAACTAAATTGATCGGGTTGTGTCGGATAAATCATAAGTAATTACGGTGGAGGATCCACATCATTATAAAATAATTAGAGGCACTAAAATAAATAAAACAATGACCGAAACAATAACTTAAATGTCTTTTTAATTAATAGAGAATACAAGGTACTTTACTTTTGTCCCAAACTTTTTGTGAGAACAGTTGACTTTACAAATCTAATTGAGGGGTGAGTTTCACTTTTTCTAAAAACTATAAAGTATTAAATAAGAAAAGGAAAACAGAAACAAATAAAGTAAATAAAAGAAAAGATTAAAACCAGAAAACAAAAGAACAAAAAAAAAGAGAACCCCCCTCTCCCCTGGGCCAGGAGGCCCAACTAGCCACACAGCCGGCCCAGACCCAGGCCATTAACCCCTCCCGGGGGGCACCGAAACCCTAACCCCCTTCCCCACGATCCCCACTCTCCTTCCCCCCCCCCCCCGCGCGATCTGGATCGGGGGCGCCCCAACGCACCTCGCCCCGATCCCCTTGCCCCCGAGCCCGACGCCGGGGCCCGACGCCGCCCCATCGTCGCCGGGCTGCCCCGCCCCCACCACTCCGTCGCCGGAACGCCATCGTCGCCGCCTCGCTCCACCAATCCTCCCCGAACGACCTCCACGCGCTCGACGCCGTCGCCGGAGACCACCTCGCCGGACTGCCTCCTCTACGTCGCCGGCGTCCCCGTCTTCCTCCTCGCGCCCCGCTGCCCAGTCCCCTGCAACCCCTTGTGAGCGCCATCCCCATCTCCCTCTCTCCTCGTCGTCGCGGTTGCCGTTCTCCACACGAGCTCACGCTCACTCGCCGTCGCCCCTCGCCCGTGCGTGGCCACGCGCCCGCGCTGTCCCGTCGTGGTCACCGCCCCTCTTGGCTCCAGCGCGTGCGCACCGCACGCGCCCGTCCCCGACTTCTCCCTCGCGCGCCCGCTTGCTTCGGGCGACACCCGCTGCGAACCCCCCCCCTGAGCTCTGTCCACGCCCGCGCTTCCCTGGAGCGCACCGGCACCCGCGCTTGCCGTCACTGGCCACGGCCACCACCGAAGCCCCCTGCTACCCGTGCCTCCCGCTCGCCGGTCCGGTCCCCACTCCGGCCACCACCCGCGGCCTCCTCCCCGCGCTACCCCTCATCGCTGCGCCCCGCGGCCACCTCCGCTGCCTCCCTTGGCCGGCGCCTTGGCCGCCGACGCCCAGCCGCGTCGGGCCATGGCCTCTGCCTGCGGTCGGGTGCCCGTAGCGCCCGTTCGGGCCACCCCGCACCCGTCGCCCGTTATGCCCCAGGGCCTATGACATATGGGCCCGCCCCAGAACGGTTTTATAAAAAAAAGAATTAAAAAAATATATTAAATAAATAAATAATAATTAAATTAATTAATTAATTAAGGAATTAATTAAGTTAATTAATCATAATTAGATTAACCTAATTAACTAATTAGTTTAATTAAACAGTAATTAGATTAGTTAAACATTAATTAGACTAAACAGTCAATGACAAACGGGACCCACACGTCAGTTGACCAGTCAACGCCTCTGTTGACTGCTGACGTCATGCTGACGTCAGCGTGCACTGTTCTGGATAATATTGGATTAAAATATTTAAATAAATGCTAAAAATGATTTTAATCTTTTAAAATTTATATAAAATAAACTGTAGCTCAGATGAAAAAACTTTGTACATGAAAGTTGCTCAGAACGACGAGACGAACCCAGATACGTAGCCCGTTCGTCCACCACACACCCCTAACCTATCGAACCCGCAACTTTCCCCCTCCGGCTCCTCTGCCCGAAAACACGAAACACCGGGAATACTTTCCGGGGGGTTTTCCCCCCTTCACCGGTATCACCTACTACCGCGTTAGGGCACACCGAACACCGTGTATTGCCTTGATATATTTTGTGGTGCTTTGTTTGCTCTGTATTCATTATTTCTTCCCCCTCTTCTCTCCGGTAGACTACGAGACCGACGCTGCTGCTGACCAGTTCGACTACGGAGTTGACGACCCCTCTCTCTTGCCAGAGCAACCAGGCAAGCCCCCCCTTTGATCACCAGATATCGCCTACTCTTCTCTATACTGCTTGCATTAGAGTAGTGTAGCATGTTACTGCTTTCCGTTAATCCTATTCTGATGCATAGCCTGTCATTGCTGCTACAGTCATTGATACCTTACCCGCAATCCTAAATGCTTAGTATAGGATGCTAGTGTTCCATCAGTGGCCCTACACTCTTGTCCGTCTGCCATGCTATACTACTGGGCTGTGATCACTTCGGGAGGTGATCACGGGCATATACTATATACTTTACACTGTTACATTACCTGTGATACTGTTCGGAGTTGGGGGCTGAAAGGACAGGTGGCTCCATCCCGGTAGAGGTGGGCCTGGGTTCCCGACGGTCCCCGACGGTTACTTTGTGGCGGAGCGACAGGGCAGGTTGAGACCACCTAGGAGAGAGGTGGGCCTGGCCCTGTTCGGCGTTCGCGGATACTTAACACGCTTAACGAGATCTTGGTATTTGATCTGAGTTGGCTACGAGCTTATACGCACTAACCATCTACGTGGGAGTAGTTATGGGTATCCCGACGTCGTGGTATCAGCCGAAGCACTTCAGACGTCAGCGACGGAGCGACGCGCGCTGGATTGGAACGTAAGCCTGCTCTTGTATTAAGGGGGCTAGTTCTGCTTCCGGCCGCCCTCGCAACGTGCAGGTGTGCTATGGGCGATGGGCCCAGACCCCTGTGCGCTTAGGTTTAGACCGGCGTGCTGGCCTCTCTGTTTTGCCTAGGTGGGGCTGCGACGTGTTGATCTTCCGCGGCCGGGCATGACCCAGGAAAGTGTGTCCGGCCAAATGGGATCAAGCGTGCTGGGTAAGTTGGTGCACCCCTGCAGGGAAGTTAATCTATTCGAATAGCCGTGATCTTCGGTAACAGGACGACTTGGAGTTGTACCTTGACCTTATGACAACTAGAACCGGATACTTAATAAAACACACCCTTCCAAGTGCCAGATACAACCGGTGGTCGCTCTTTCTCAGGGATACGAGGAGGGGATCGCCGGGTAGGATTATGCTACTTGGAGATGCTACTTGGAGGACTTCAATCTACTCTCTTCTACTTGATGCAAGACGGAGGCTGCCAGAAGCGTAGTCTTCGACAGGATTAGCTATCCCCCTCTTATTCTGGCATTCTGCAGTTCAGTCCACTGATATGGCCTCCTTACACATATACCCATGCATATGTAGTGTAGTTCCTTGCTTGCGAGTACTTTGGATGAGTACTCACGGTTGCTTTCTCCCCCCTTTTTTCCCCTTTTCCTTTCTTTCTGGTTGTCGCAACCAGATGCTGGAGTCCAGGAGCCAGACGCCACCGTCGACGACGACCCCTACTACACCGGAGGTGCCCCTACTACGTGCAGCCCGCTGACGACGTCCAGGAGTAGTTAGGAGGATCCCAGGCAGGAGGCCTGCGCCTCTTTCGATCTGTATCCCAGTTTGTGCTAGCCTTCTTAAGGCAAACTTGTTTAACTTATGTCTGTACTCAGATATTGTTGCTTCCGCTGACTCGTCTATGATCGAGCACTTGTATTCGAGCCCTCGAGGCCCCTGGCTTGTATTATGATGCTTGTACGACTTATTTATGTTTTAGAGTTGTGTTGTGATATCTTCTCGTGAGTCCCTGATCTTGATCGTACACATTTGCGTGCATGATTAGTGTACGATTGAATCGGGGGCGTCACAAGTTGGTATCAGAGCCGACTGCCTGTAGGAATCCCCCTTCCACACTCCTTGGCCGAAGTCGAGTCTAGACATTGCAAAACTTTTACTAACTTGGCTGTGTGCCTTACGGGCCCACGTCGCCATCGGGTGGTACTAGGATCTTTTACTCCTCGACCTTTACTCTGGGACTCTGATCTCTCTTCTATTCGGGTTAAAGGAATTTTGCTAAATCTAACATTAGGATCTCGTTATCACTTTCACCCGGAGAGCCCCTTATTACTGATGATCGTCTGCTGCACGTGAAGACCCTGAAGATACTTTCCGCTGTTAAGCCGAGAACTTGTGTTCATCGCGTTTGCAATTCCCCTTCCACCGTCAACCCTTATGGGTAACTACTTACAGTTGTTATTCTTATATCATCCCCAGTTGGTCTTGTTATTACAAGATACCCTGAAAAACTCGTCGTGGTTTCGATAATCCCTTGAGCTTACTGCCTTGCTGTTCTTGTCACTTGAATACCCCTACGGTTAATTCTCGCATTTATAGAATATCCGCTCATCCCCCAGTTGTTTATGTGTTACACAAAAGTCTTCAAAATACCACCCGATATTCCAAAAATCCTCAGCAACCTATTGCTCTGGAATTTCTTGTTTACTTTCATTATGATTAATCCCATAAGTATAGAAATCTTATTGACATTCCTTGTCATTATCATTTCGAGTCTGTTGACTCAATATGTTGCGAATGCACGTAATCATCAGTTGATCCTTTTAAATTATCTCTCCGGCTCAGACGTCTTTCAAACATGAGCTGGTTCTCGACCAAACTATCTGTCGTCGATTGTGCCTCTGGTATATTCAATTGATCCATCCTTGATCAGAACGTCTGCTTCTGATCCTTTGTTTTGGAAATCATAATTCCTTTTCAGTTAAGCTTTGAATTATTCAGATGATTCCATAACCTGTTGCATTTGCATTCCTTCCTCTTCTGGTTGAGTACCGATACTCATATCAGATCCTTTGTGGACTATCAAGTCCTTTGTTGGATTGTTATCCGACAGTGTCCTTCACATTTGAACACTTTGTGAGTTCTTCCCCTTATACATGATGCCCTTGTTAAGTTGTATCCTCTGCTTGGCCAACCATGCTCTGCTTTCGGGCTTGTGTTATTTACTCTGGAAACTTGTGGTATATGTTTCTAAGAAGCCCCTATGGGTTGAACATATGCCTTCTCTAAACCGTGTGAACCCGAAAGTTTTCACGAGTCATACTTATCTGGTATTGCACCAGGTAAAACTTTCAACAACTAATGTCATCTTCGAAATACGAGAGGTGAATGGAAGATTATGCATTGAGGAAGTGGGAGTCGACCTTGAACTTTGTGTTCATGCCCATGGACGCGATGTATATCCTATCGTGGAAGCTTCTTGTAATAATGACTATTTCCTTGATAGCTAACATATGGTATCTGTGAATTGATCCCTTGCAACCGTGGTTCCGACCATGATTGTTCTTCTTTGATTCCATTTCTCGGACAAGTTAAAACAATTGTCTTCTATGGATCAATACACCAGTCCAACCTTTACTTTGATCTTGTGTTGAGTATTACCCCCCTGGTATCTCGAGATTATCATGGTACTGCATAACTTCTTATGAGTTCTTCATCAAGTGCTACCTTACCACTGATTCCAATTTTTCACGGGCTCTGAGTTATTAAACACTCAAAGACACCGATAACTGAACCGAGTCCGCTCTACGGTTCAACAACTCTTCAGTAAGCTTCTATAAGTATGAGTTTGTACCCGATCACGCCATTCCTAGCCTGTTTGGCTACATCATTGTCATGATGATTCTAACTGTGCTACCTGGTCCTTATTCTCGGAGCACCAATTTGCGATGATGAACTAACCTTACGTCGATTTTCCTCGTCATACCCTTTCACCTTAAACAACAAGCTTGAGTTCGAGTTTGTGTCGTACCCATGGTTCCAATGACTTTTGGCTTCATCATTCCTTTGACTTGATGTCGTCGCTGATTGATTACTTCTTCATGAAATCTGTCGACAAATTCCTCATCAACCTTATGAGTTCTTCCAGGATATCAATTGAATTCATGATGAGAAATACCATCCTTGTCCCTCGATGAGTTGAGTTATCAGCGGCAACATTCTTGCCTTCCCCCCCCCCCAACACAAACTTGTTCACAATTTGTGTTGTACCTTGGTTTCCTTGCTATCCAGCAATTGTTCTTCTTTACCTTGGAGTATTACCGTCCTTTATGTCAAGAATGTTCTGAGATTTGTTCCACCTCTTGAGAACTCTTGACATAGAAATACTTCTCACCATCACCATTCTTTCTTGGTCCCTGTGTTAATTCCAACAAGTGAACGGTGTTGTTTGGATTCTTTCCTTCTAGCAACCCTATCTCTTTGAAGTTAATGGTCGAAAGTTCATTCTTAGGCTATTGATTATTGCATCACCATTCTAACATTGGTCGTGCAACCCAACCCATATTTCGGGCGCACCTTTCAACCAATGTTTAATTGTGTATGTTTTCCTCGAGCATACTTCCTTATATCATTTGATCTGGCTAATGTAATCTCCTTGTTCACATAGTTGTGGAAATCCATCCTTTTTGGAAATGTCAATGGGTTGTCGCTGAGTCAATCAGTCACCTCCTCACCTCTCCTTGATTTAATGATGAACTCTTGTTTCGGAACTCGCTTCCATAGTTCATTTCCTGAAAATCTTACAATGTCAACTCGTCAATTGTGTTGCACCTTTTCTTCTCAGGCATCCTGAGTCTGAGGTATCCTGGCACCAATCAGATCTGAATCTCGGTCAGATATGATGGTGGGAACATATTTCCAAGAGTTATAACATTGGTCTTTCTATGACCCGATAAGGTGATGTCATGCCTAGCACACCTGACCGGAGGACCTATTGCTATAATTTTCCTTTTAGCAATGCTATCCATTCTTCCATGAGGAAATTGTAAGACTTATTCTACAAGCTGTTCCTGATGGATCCTTTGAGTATCCAAAGTCTGGTCTTTACCTAGTGACCACGTCAAATGCTATCTCGAAGCATGTTTGTGATACTCTGATTTTCAACAAGAACATTTAAAGCCCAATGCTAAATGTTTCTTGCTCAATTATCCAAACACCGTTGTATGGGTAATGTCATGAAGTTTCTCTCCCCTTTCCTAAAGGGTCTTCTACATTATATCCTGTTGTGGATATCATGCTCTGTTTGTCCTTAGCGAAGGATATACCCCTGAATAATGTGTTTAAACACATTTTCCTTTCCATTGCTCTATTTAATATGATGATCACATTTTCCTTTCCATTGATTTGTTTAATCTTCCTCGTGGTCCATATGATTTAAGCAGTAATATTCTTCTGCTTAAGTAAACACCTTGGTGTACAACCGTGTTAGTAAGACCCTGTTTCTATTGATGATGACATTCCGGTAACCACCGATGGATGAGAACTTTGCCTATTGGTCCGCCTCGTTGAACGAGCAGGAAAAATGGTTCTCTTCGTCCCTCGCCCTTGGTACCGATGTTGTTGTCGACATAACCGACAGACTAACCTCTGACATGCCTTGCCTACATGACCATGCAAGATGTCAACGCCCTTCCTACTTTTAACCCACATGGTGGGCCCATAACCCACAGTTCCACAGGATCAAAACCCGACTCTCCTATACACCCTGTTGTCGAAGTTATTCCTCGCGCTTGGCTTCGTATTTAATTCACGAGCCACCCTCCTAGTGCTCTATTCTGGTATCAGACGCAATACTTACTCTCGCTGCTCTAAAACCCTTTCTCACTCTGGTTCAGACTTTGAGCAACTATCTATCCACTTGGAACCTCTTATTGTACCTTCGTACCTTACTCTTGATGTATTCGATATGTTCAACTCGAGAGATAATCTTATGCTCCTTCATGGGTTAACCCCCAGATTGTTTCCCTCATAAGCATTCTGTCGTAGCCGAGCTGCCCCTTACCTATTCATAAGTACGATGGAGTTCCGGAAGAAAGGACGCCAACTTCATCATGATGGCCTGAAGCAGAGAAATGAATACATCAATGTATTGGTCCGGCCTCTTCGAGAAGAGCAAGCCAGGATGAGAAGACCCGCTAGATTCGTTACCAAACCTTTCCCCCTTTCACTACCTCTTAAATCTCGGGACGAGATTTCTTGTAGTGGAGGAGAATTGTGACGCCCGGATAATTAGGCTACAGTAATCCCACGTTAACGATGCCACATCACCACAGTTACTGTTGTTAATCTCGCGTTAGTTCAAAACTGATTCGAAATTCAAATTCAAAAATAGGCAAACAACAAAGGTTTTCAAATATTAAAACTAAATTGATCGGGTTGTGTCGGATAAATCATAAGTAATTACGGTGGAGGATCCACATCATTATAAAATAATTAGAGGCACTAAAATAAATAAAACAATGACCGAAACAATAACTTAAATGTCTTTTTAATTAATAGAGAATACAAGGTACTTTACTTTTGTCCCAAACTTTTTGTGAGAACAGTTGACTTTACAAATCTAATTGAGGGGTGAGTTTCACTTTTTCTAAAAACTATAAACTATTAAATAAGAAAAGGAAAACAGAAACAAATAAAGTAAATAAAAGAAAAGATTAAAACCAGAAAACAAAAGAACAAAAAAAAAAGAGAACCCCCCTCTCCCCTGGGCCAGGAGGCCCAACTAGCCACACAGCCGGCCCAGACCCAGGCCATTAACCCCTCCCGGGGGGCACCGAAACCCTAACCCCCTTCCCCACGATCCCCACTCTCCTTCCCCCCCCCCCCCGCGCGATCTGGATCGGGGGCGCCCCAACGCACCTCGCCCCGATCCCCTTGCCCCCGAGCCCGACGCCGGGGCCCGACGCCGCCCCATCGTCGCCGGGCTGCCCCGCCCACCACTCCGTCGCCGGAACGCCATCGTCGCCGCCTCGCTCCACCAATCCTCCCCGAACGACCTCCACGCGCTCGACGCCGTCGCCGAAGACCACCTCGCCGGACTGCCTCCCCTACGTCGCCGGCGTCCCCGTCTTCCTCCTCGCGCCCCGCTGCCCAGTCCCCTGCAACCCCTTGTGAGCGCCATCCCCATCTCCCTCTCTCCTCGTCGTCGCGGTTGCCGTTCTCCACACGAGCTCACGCTCACTCGCCGTCGCCCCTCGCCCGTGCGTGGCCACGCGCCCGCGCTGTCCCGTCGTGGTCACCGCCCCTCTTGGCTCCAGCGCGTGCGCACCGCACGCGCCCGTCCCCGACTTCTCCCTCGCGCGCCCGCTTGCTTCGGGCGACGCCCGTTGCGAACCACCCCCCCTGAGCTCTGTCCACGCCCGCGCTTCCCTGGAGCGCGCCGGCACCCGCGCTTGCCGTCACTGGCCACGGCCACCACCGAAGCCCCCTGCTACCCGTGCCTCCCGCTCGCCGGTCCGGTCCCCACTCCGGCCACCACCCGCGGCCTCCTCCCCGCGCTACCCCTCATCGCTGCGCCCCGCGGCCACCTCCGCTGCCTCCCTTGGCCGGCGCCTTGGCCGCCGACGCCCAGCCGCGTCGGGCCATGGCCTCTGCCTGCGGTCGGGTGCCCGTAGCGCCCGTTCGGGCCACCCCGCACCCGTCGCCCGTTATGCCCCAGGGCCTATGACATATGGGCCCGCCCCAGAACGGTTTTATAAAAAAAAGAATTAAAAAATATATATTAAATAAATAAATAATAATTAAATTAATTAATTAATTAAGGAATTAATTAAGTTAATTAATCATAATTAGATTAACCTAATTACCTAATTAGTTTAATTAAACAGTAATTAGATTAGTTAAACATTAATTAGACTAAACAGACAATGACAAACGGGACCCACACGTCAGTTGACCAGTCAACGCCTCTGTTGACTGCTGACGTCATGCTGACGTCGGCGTGCACTGTTCTGGATAATGTTGGATTAAAATATTTAAATAAATGCTAAAATGATTTTAATCTTTTAAAATTTATATAAAATAAACCGTAGCTCAGATGAAAAAACTTTGTACATGAAAGTTGCTCAGAACGCGAGACGAACCCGGATACGTAGCCCGTTCGTCCTCCACACACCCCTAACCTATCGAACCCGCAACTTTCCCCCTCCGGCTCCTCTGCCCGAAACACGAAACACCGGGAATACTTTCCGGGGGTTTTCCCCCCTTCACCGGTATCACCTTACTACCGCGTTAGGGCACACCGAACACCGCGTATTGCCTTGATATATTTTGTGTTGCTTTGTTTGCTCTTGTATTCATTATTTCTTCCCCCTCTTCTCTCTGGTAGACTACGAGACCGACGCTGCTGCTAACCAGTTCGACTACGGAGTTTGACGACCCCTCTCTCTTGCCAGAGCAACCAGGCAAGCCCCCCCTTTGATCACCAGATATCGCCTACTCTTCTCTATACTGCTTGCATTAGAGTAGTGTAGCATGTTACTGCTTTCCGTTAATCCTATTCTGATGCATAGCCTGTCATTGCTGCTACAGTCATTGATACCTTACCCGCAATCCTAAATGCTTAGTATAGGATGCTAGTGTTCCATCAGTGGCCCTACACTCTTGTCCGTCTGCCATGCTATACTACTGGGCTGTGATCACTTCGGGAGGTGATCACGGGCATATACTATATACTTTACACTGTTACATTACCTGTGATACTGTTCGGAGTTGGGGGCTGAAGGGCAGGTGGCTCCATCCCGGTAGAGGTGGGCCTGGGTTCCCGACGGCCCCGACTGTTACTTTGTGGCGGAGCGACAGGGCAGGTTGAGACCACCTAGGAGACAGGTGGGCCTGGCCCTGTTCGGCGTTCGCGGATACTTAACACGCTTAACGAGATCTTGGTATTTGATCTGAGTTGGCTACGAGCTATACGCACTAACCATCTACGCGGGAGTAGTTATGGGTATCCCGACGTCGTGGTATCAGCCGAAGCACTTCAGACGTCAGCGACGGAGCGGCGCGCGCCGGATTGGAACGTAAGCCTGCTCTTGTATTAAGGGGGCTAGTTCTGCTTCCGGCCGCCCACGCAACGTGCAGGTGTGCTATGGGCGATGGGCCCAGACCCCTGTGCGCTTAGGTTTAGACCGGCGTGCTGGCCTCTCTGTTTTGCCTAGGTGGGGCTGCGACGTGTTGATCTTCCGCGGCCGGGCATGACCCAGGAAAGTGTGTCCGGCCAAATGGGATCAAGCGTGTTGGGTATGTGGTGCACCCCTGCAGGGAAGTTAATCTATTCGAATAGCCGTGATCTTCGGTAACAGGACGACTTGGAGTTGTACCTTGACCTTATGACAACTAGAACCGGATACTTAATAAAACACACCCTTCCAAGTGCCAGATACAACCGGTGGTCGCTCTCTCTCAGGGATACGAGGAGGGGATCGCCGGGTAGGATTATGCTATTGGAGATGCTATTGGAGATGCTACTGGAGATGCTACTTGGAGGACTTCAATCTACTCTCTTCTACTTGATGCAAGACGGAGGCTGCCAGAAGCGTAGTCTTCGACAGGATTAGCTATCCCCCTCTTATTCTGGCATTCTGCAGTTCAGTCCACTGATATGGCCTCCTTACACATATACCCATGCATATGTAGTGTAGTTCCTTGCTTGCGAGTACTTTGGATGAGTACTCACGGTTGCTTTCTCCCCCCTTTTTCCCCTTTTCCTTTCTTTCTGGTTGTCGCAACCAGATGCTGGAGTCCAGGAGCCAGACGCCACCGTCGACGACGACCCCTACTACACCGGAGGTGCCTACTACTACGTGCAGCCCGCTGACGACGTCCAGGAGTAGTTAGGAGGATCCCAGGCAGGAGGCCTGCGCCTCTTTCGATCTGTATCCCAGTTTGTGCTAGCCTTCTTAAGGCAAACTTGTTTAACTTATGTCTGTACTCAGATATTGTTGCTTCCGCTGACTCGTCTATGATCGAGCACTTGTATTCGAGCCCTCGAGGCCCCTGGCTTGTATTATGATGCTTGTATGACTTATTTTATTTGTAGAGTCGTGTTGTGATATCTTCCCGTGAGTCCCTGATCTTGATCGTACACATTTGCGTGCATGATTAGTGTACGATTGAATCGGGGGCGTCACACAGCTGCATGACATTCTTTGGGCCATCCATGACGGAAAAAACTGTGGTAGAAGCGAGGGCAAGGAAAATTTCGGGGAGTTCCCGGTTACGGTGGGAGGTCGGGGGCTGAGTGAGGGAATCCTGGATTAGGGGGTATCCGGACAGCCGCTCTATATACCTCGTCCGGACTATTGAAGCATGAAGATACAAGACTCAAGACTCCGTCCCGTGTCCGGAAAGGACTCTCCTTTGCGTGGAAGACAAGCTTGGCGATCCATATATTGTGTTTCCTTCCTTGTAACCGACTCCATGTAAACCCTAGCTGTCGGTGTCAAAACCGGCGGATCTCGGGTAGGGGGTCCCGAACTGTGCGTCTAGGCGGATGGTAACAGGAGACAAGGGACATGATGTTTTACCCAGGTTCTGGGCCTCTTGATGGAGGTAAAACCCTACGTCCTGCTTGATTGATATTGATATTGTGGATGTTTACAAGAGTGGATCTACCACGAGATCAAGGAGGCTAAACCCTAGAAGCTAGCCTATGGTATGATTGTAATGGTTGTTGTTGTCCTACGGACTAGAGCCATCCGGTTTCTATAGACACCAGAGAGGGCTAGGGTTACATAGAGTCGGTTACAATAGTAGGAGATCTACGTATCCGTATCGCCAAGCTTGCCTTCCACGCCAAGGAAAGTCCCATCCGGAGATGGGACGAAGTCTTCAATCTTGTATCTTCATAGTCTTGGAGTCCGGTCGATGAAGATAGTCCGGCCGATGATAGTTCGGCCGATGATGGTAGTCCGGCTATTCGGACACCCCCTAATCCGGGACTCCCTCAGTAGCCCCCGAACCGGGCTTCAATGACGATAAGTCCAGCGTGTGTGTAGTCTTTGGCGTTGCAAGGCGGGTTCTCCTTCAAGTTCTACGTACCTGCCGAACAGTGTCCGGCTTCCTCATCAATGTTGCGCGTCTTGGCTTCCACGCCCAATAATGGCCTTCCTCCATGAGTCGCGCGAATGTGAAAATCCAGGGTGTCTTTTTTGTTTTACCCCCTAGTTGTGCGAATAATCTGCCTATAAGGGAGGCAAGAATCCAGATCCAAATCGCCATCTTCCTCCCGCAAATACTCATCGGAGCGCTTTCGACCAAGAATCCATTCCATCATGGACCGTCAACGCGGCTCCTCTTCTCGCGCTCCCAGCCCTTTGCCAGGAGATTGGAGGAGATGCTCTGTTCCGCACAACGAGCTGGTGAAGCTCCAAGCGGGGGGATATCTCCCTTCGGCCTTTATGGTTCCGGTTCGAGCCGGGCTGGCCACCTACAAAGGTGGGAAGCAAGCGGAGGTTACCCCAAGTCCCAACAAAGGGGAGCGGGTATGCTTCGTCCCCTATCTGATAAGGGGGCTCAGATTTCCTGTACATCCATTCCTCCGCGGGCTCCTGGAGTTCTACGGACTCTAGCTTCACCACCTCACGCCCGCCTCAATCCTGCACATTGCAGGTTACGTAGCTCTTTGTGAGCTATTCCTGGGCGTCAAGCCCCATTTCACGCTGTGGAAGAGGTTGTTCTGCCTTGTACCCCGCTCTCACGAGGGTCCATATATCAAGTGGGCGGTGCCGAAATATGGCGTATTGCCGGGACCGGATATCCATCCGGAACCCCTAAGAAGGCGTCCAAAGACTGGCCTTCGGGATGGTTTTATATAGAAGACGCTCCGCTGCCGGACCCTGTTCGAATCGGCCTCCCGGAGTTCAGCAATGCTCCTCTGAAGAAACGCCTTAGTTGGCGTCCGTGGAGCCCCCAACTGGAGGAAGACAAGAGCGTCCATTATTTGATGGGCCGAATAAGGTTACTGGCCCATTCCGGGTTGACCATGATTGGGGTCATGGCAACATGCATTATGCGGGGGGTGCAGCCACTACAATACAGGGGCCACCCCATGTGGGATTTCAACAGGGAGGACGATGCCACCCGTCATGGCCGTAAAGGGCCGGATTCGGTCGAAGACCTGGTGACGATCCTGTCCGACCTGTATAAGGAGGAGAAGGAGGATTTCCTTCGGATGAACCTGTTAAATGGGTTCTCCATGAATAATCCCCGGCCTTGGGTAAGCCAACACTCTGCGTGCCCGACCCATGCTTTTTGAAACTTAAGTTTCTTATATTGTGTTCTTCTTTCGACGCAGGAACTGGGCCAGATCGTGGAGGACATGCTAAGTCCAGCTCCGCAACCCGAGGATCCAGAGAGATCCCGGGATCCGGCCTCCGAAGAGGATCCGGACATAAAGGTGGAGCTAATCGACGGGGTGTTCCACCAGCTCAGCATGGACAATGCCTTAGTCGCCATCACGGCCGACTATCCCGGACTATATCCGGCTTCCCAGGTGATTGCGACCGCAGTCCTGACACCGTCATTCCTTCCTTGCTTATTTCTGACCACCGTATATGATGGCGCCGTGCAGGAGGCGCCCCTAGGGCGAGAAGCCGAGCCCGCGGTGGCTGACCAACAAAGGCCAGTCCGGACCAGTAGGTGGAAGAGGAGCGCGGCGCGGACTGAAACGTCACCGCAAAGGTGTAGCTCACAACTCATTATTTAGAGCAACGTTCCTAGGAAGCATTTGAGTGCTCATGACTTTTGTAGGGAAAAAAGCGCCCGCCGGACTGCGGGCGTGGAGGTTGCCAATCCAACCTCTACCAGCCAGGCTCCAGCACCTGGTCTGGAGGGGGAGGCGTGTGCAAGGCACGAGCCGGACATTCCTCCGACGGAGGATGCCGACAGACTGTCCGCCACCAAGTCTGAGGTGGAGAGTGCCATGAATCACAGGCGCCGCCGGACAGTATTTCGTGACGCGTGATTCTCCCCCGAGGCGTTGAATGCCTTTAACGCGGGGGACGCGCACCTTGGTGCTGCTCAAGATGGTTTTACCAGAGCCACGGAGCAGTACGTAAAAGACATACGGGTAAGAGAATTTAATAGTTGTATATGCCAGTAGCCCCCGAGACTTAAAGTAGTTATATTAAATGATTTAAGGATCATATGAAATGTAGGATCTTACAGAGAAGAATACCCAACTGTCTCAGGAGCTGCAGGAGTGCAAGGCTCAACTTGAGGCCGCACTCTCTAGCGCAGGCGGAAACACAGGGACCTCTCCTGGTAACGCATTATTTTAGAAAGATAAGTAGCATTTGGCCTTTGCGCAAGTCTAAAAAATGACGTTGCAGGTGCTGCCGGACAAGATCCGGACAGGCAAGAACTTCTGCGCCAACTGAAGGCCGGTGAGAGGGTGCTGCATAAGGTGCAGCATGAAAGGAACAAGCTCCAAGATGCCCATGCCCAGCTTGGAGAAGAGCTGAAAGGCATTCGGGCTGAGCTGTCGGGCTCCGTTAAGGAGAATCAGCGGCTTCATCGTGGCATCTATAGTAAGTGCTTGAGCGAACTCCTTTGAAAAGAAGAGTTCGGCGAGGAAGTCGATTTGACAGAATATGTCTGCAGGTATGCTCACAGGTCTCCCTGTGGAGGAGATGCCCGTATCAACGGGTGATCAACTTCCCGAATTGTTGCAACTGATCAAACGAGTTCGGCAGGCAATGAGCGGCATCATCCAGGCTTTATGGCCAGCCTTCTCCTTACCCGAGGGTCTTGGGGAGCTTGCGGAGAAGCTTCAGGGAGTGCGGCAGCGCTTCCATTTATGGAAGATTTCGGCCTGCCGCCAAGGTGCCAGGGAGGCCTGGGCCATGGTAAAGACGCGGTACAAGAAGGCGGATCCCAACCACATGGCCGAAGTCGGACCTGTGGGGCCCGATGGGAAGGAGATCCCTGTGAGTTTAGTATACGGCCAAGTAGAGTTGGCCGCTAAATTTTCCCAATAGGACTGTAAATTAGACAACCTGTTAGACGGGATTGAGGAAGAATACAATCAGTCGATTTGACAATGTATTATAAAATGACATATAAAATGCCTTCTAGCCGGATTGTAGATCGTTTGTCTTTGCCGACCTTTTCGCTTCGACCTCGGGACCCTAGAGTCCGGAGTGTGTCCGAATACCTTCTCGGTTATGAAACAACCGGGGTATGCATGGAGACCAGGCGTAGGGGTCATTGGTGCTTTATCAGACAAGTGCCCAACTAGTTATGTTATATTACATGGGTAGTAAGAAACATCTTCCAGGGAGAATAGTTCCATTAAGGGTTCCTTTCCTCTGGGGGTGGCATGCCCTAAAGTGCATGTCCGGGCTGCGAAAAAAGCAGAAAAACATCTGGGGGCAGATAAATAAGTGGATAGAAAACCATCTTTTAAGTCACCGACCGAATATTCCCTTAAGAACGCTAGCTTTCGGCTTCACCCAGTCTGAGGTACACATCCGGCTGACCCGGCAGTAACAATCGCAGAGGTGATCCCTTTACCTCCTAGCCGAACAATCGGGAACGTAGGGGTAAGCACAGGAGCCAGGCAACCCAGCTTGGCCAAAACATAAGTCATATCGATGCATATAATGGTGAATAAAAGGTACATGTGGAGGCTTGACACATGTGCTGGGCATGAAGCCCTTATAATTAAGCTTCTGGTAAAGAAGCCCCCAGGTATAATGAGTGCGGATAGCACATCAATTGCGCGCGAACGATGCGCAAGTAGGCCTTTTAAGGCTTTGATGAATAGGGTTGAGAAGAAAAAGATAAACAAAAGGCAGCTGAAGTAAAAAAAAATTGGACGGGGGGAAAGGGACGAACTCTTAGTCCGGCGCTAGGCATAGAATCTTCGGAGGTGGGCTGCGTTCCATGGGTTCGGCTTGAGTCGGTTATCCGATGTATTTCGTAGACGGTACGCTCCGCCGGTCAAGACTGTATCAATGATGAAGGGGCCTTCCCATTTGGGCCTGAGCTTGTCCTTTTTCTTGTTCGGCAGGCGTAGAACCAGTTCGCCAATGTTGTAAGTCTTGGCCCGTACTTCTCTGCTTTGCTATCTTCGAGCCTGCTGCTGATAAAATGCGGAACGAGCCTTGGCGACGTCGCGTTCTTCCTCCAATGCGTCCAAGCTGTCCTGCCGATCCAACTCGGCTTCTCTTTCTTCGTACATGCGCACTCGAGGTGAGTCATGAATTATGTCGCAGGGCAAAACTGCTTCTGCGCCGTATACCATGAAAAATGGTGTGAATCCGGTAGTACGGTTAGGCATTGTCCGCAGCCCCCAGAGTACGGAGTCGAGCTCCTCTACCCAGTGCATGTCAGATTTCATAAGGGACTGCACTAGTCTGGGTTTGATGCCGCTCATTATTAGACCATTTGCTCGTTCCACTTGACCGTTGGTTTGACGATGATAGACTGAAGCGTAATCGAACTTGATGCCCCTATTTTTGCACCATGATTTAACCTCATCGGCCGTGAAGTTCGTGCCATTATCGGTGATGATGTTGTGGGGGACACCATAATGGTGTACTACCCCAGATATAAAGTCTATCACTGGTCCGGACTCTGCCGTTTTAACTGGCTTGGCCTCTATCCATTTGGTGAATTTATCCACCATCACCAATAGGTACCTTTGCTTGTGGGTTCCCCCTTTAAGTGGTGCAACCATGTCAAGCCCCCAGACCGCGAACGGCCAGGTAATGGGTATAGTTTTGAGGGCGGTGGGTGGCATGTGGCTCTGATTAGCAAAGAGCTGACAACCGACGCATCTTCGGACTAAGTCCTGAGCATCTGCCCGGGCCGTCGGCCAATAAAATCCTGTACGGAATGCCTTTCCTACAAGGGCCCGGGCTGCGGCGTGGTGTCCGCCTAGTCCGGCGTGAATTTCAGCCAGAAGGTCTCGCCCTTCCTCTTCGGAGATACACCTTTGAAGGACTCCGGTTGTGCTTTTCTTATAGAGTTCTCCCTCATGGACCTTGTAGGCTTTAGATCGCCGGACTACGCAACAGGCCTCATTATGGTCTTCGGGGAGTTCCTGCCTAAGGAAGTAGGCTAGGAACGGCTCTGTCCATGGGGCGATTACTGCCATTATG
Organism: Triticum aestivum; assembly: GCF_018294505.1. Classification (NCBI taxonomy): domain Eukaryota; kingdom Viridiplantae; phylum Streptophyta; class Magnoliopsida; order Poales; family Poaceae; genus Triticum; species Triticum aestivum. The sequence goes on along the minus strand of NC_057804.1, from coordinate 596,576,617 downwards.
TCGTGAGCTGAGGGTGTTGTTTCGTCGGCTGGATCATCGGTTATGTCAGATTGTTCTGCGGCTGCCTCCGGTTTGTTATTTCCGGATTCCTCTTCCCATAGTACGGATGGCTTGAACAGCCGTTCCAGGAAGATATTTGGAGGGACAGCGTCACGTTTTGCGCCGATGCGTGCCAATACGTCGGCCGCTTGGTTATTATCTCTGGCTACGTGGTGGAATTCAAGTCCTTCGAACCAAGCTGACATTTTAAGGACAGCGTTGCGATAGGCTGCCATTTTTGGATCCTTGGCATCAAAGTCTCCATTTACTTGGGATATTGTGAGGTTTGAGTCCCCGCGCACCTCTAGGCGTTGGATGCCCATGGAGATTGCCATCCGGAGGCCATGTAAGAGGGCCTCGTATTCGGCTGCGTTGTTGGAGTCCGTGTACATTATCTGGAGTACGTATTGGACTCTGTCCCCGGTTGGGAACGTTAGCACGATGCCAGCCCCCAATCCGGCCAACATTTTGGAGCCGTCGAAATGCATAATCCAATTGGAGTATGCGCCGTACTCTTTAGGGAGTTCGGCTTCAGTCCACTCAGCGACAAAGTCAGCCAAAACTTGCGACTTTATAGCTCGCCGGGGTTTGTAAGTTATGTCGAATGGTAAGAGCTCAATGGCCCATTTTGCAATCCTACCCGTTGCGTCGCGGTTATTTATAATGTCATTTAGGGGTACTTCGGAGGCCACTGTTATCGAAAACTCTTGAAAGTAGTGTCGGAGCTTCCGGGATGCCATGAACACCGCATACGCTATCTTTTGATAGTGCGGGTAACGGGACTTGCAGGGGGTTAAAACAGTGGATACGTAGTACACTGGTTTTTGAAGAGGGAATTTATGCCCTTCTGTCTCTCGTTCTACGACGAGCACCGTGCTTACTACTTGATGTGTTGCGCGATGTATAACAACATAGGTTCGCCCAGGTTGGGCGCAGCTAGGACCGGATTCGTTGCCAATATGGCCTTTATTTCTTCGAGTCCGGCAATGGCAGCATCCATCCACTCGAAGTGTTCGGTGTGCCTGAGGAGGCGATAGAGGGGCAATGCCTTTTCTCCTAGGCGGGAGATAAAGCGGCTGAGAGCCGCCACGCATCCAGTCAATTTCTGGATCTGTTTGAGGTTTTTTCGAATATCCAACTGCGATAGGGCTCGGATCTTGGCCGGATTTGCTTCAATTCCTCTACCGGATACAATGAAGCCCAAGAGCTTTCCGGCCGGTACGCCGAAAACGCATTTTTCCGGATTCAGCTTGATGTCATATGCTCCGAGGTTGTCGAATGTGACCCTCAAGTCGTCTACTAGAGTTTCGACGTGTTTGGTTTTGACGACTACGTCGTCTACGTATGCCTCTACTCTTTTGCCGATCTGGGTAGCCAGATATGTCTGAATCATGCGCTGATATGTTGCGCCGGCATTTTTAAGTCCGAAGGGCATCGTGTTGAAGCAGAATGGTCCATATGGAGTAATGAACGCCGTTGCGGCTTGATCCGCTTCTGCCATCTTGATTTGATGATAGCCGGAGTATGCGTCCAGGAAGCACAATGAATCGTGCCCTGCAGTGGCATCAATGATTTGGTCGATGCGGGGGAGGGGAAGGGATCCTTTGGGCAGGCTTTATTTAGGTCTTTGAAATCGACACATAGGCACCAGGATCTGTCCTTCTTTGGTACCATTACCAGGTTTGCTAGCCAATCCGGATGTTTGATATCTCTGATGAATCCGGCTTCCAATAGTTTGGCTAGTTCTTCTCCCATTGCCTGTCTTTTGGGTTTGGAAAATCGTCGAAGAGCCTGTTTGACTGTCTTGAACCCTTTTAGGATGTTTAGGCTATGCTCTGCCAGCCTGCGAGGGATTCCTGGCATATCTGAAGGATGCCAGGAGAAAATGTCCCAATTTTACCGAAGGAATTCTCGCAGCGCGGCGTCTACATCAGGGTTCAACTGTGCCCCGATGGAGGCCGTCTTTGTCGGGTCCGTTGGGTGGACCTGGAATTTTATAATTTCGTCCGCTGGTTTAAAGGAGGTGGACTTGGATCTCTTATCGAGTATCACGTCGTCTCTGTGCACCGTAGCGCGCAGCGTGGTGAGTTCCTCTGCCGCTAGGGCTTCGGATAGTGCCTCCAGGGCTAATGCGGCTGCTTTGTTTTCGGCGCGGAGTGCTATGTCCGGATCACTAACGAGAGTGATTATCCCGCCGGGCCCAGGCATTTTGAGCTTCATGTACCCATAATGGGGTACGGCTTGGAAAATCGTGAACGCCTCTCGTCCTAATATAGCGTGGTATCCGCTGCTGAGTGGGGCCACTTGGAATGTGATTTCTTCGGACCTGTAATTGTCCGGCGAGCCGAACACCACATCGAGTGTGAT
>NC_057804.1:596271069-596273896 GCF_018294505.1 Triticum aestivum | reverse complement strand
GGTGGATGAACAGTGAGCGGTGGCTTTACCTCTGGATGAACAGGACCCCATGGTGTGGAGGGCTGGATGAACAATAGACGATGGAGGGGTGCCCGTGGAGGGGTGGTTGAACAGTAGCCGGTGGAGTAGCGCGCGGTGGAGGCTGGATGAATAGGAGCCCGTGGAGGCTGGATGAACAGGAGCCCGTGGAGGTTGGAGGAGGTCGACGGTAACCCGTGGAGGCTGGTGGTGGTCGACGGTTGAGATGAACAATATCTCGTGGAGTCCCGTTTTGCGGTACGCCACACCCCTCTCGATGAACAGGACCCCCTTTTCGACCGTAGTGCTCCAACACAAGTCCGTTTCGTCCAATTCGCGGTACGCCATGCTACCTCTTGACCACTGCATTGGATTTCCCCAAAGAGGAGAGGATGATGCAACAAAGTAGCGTAAGTATTTCCCTCAATTTTTGAGAACCAAGGTATCAATCCAGTAGGAGATCACTCACAAGTCCCTCGTACCTACACAAAATGATAGCTCCTCGCAACCAACGCGATTAAGGGTTGTCAATCCCTTCACGGTCACTTACGAGAGTGAGATCTGATAGAGATGATAAATAATATTTTTGGTATTTTTGGTATATAGATGCAAAGTGGAAAGTAAAAGGCAAAGTAAAAACAAAGCAAGTAATAAAGTAATGAAGATTGATATAATGAGAATAGACCCGAGGGCCATAGGTTTCACTAGTGGCTTCTCTCAAGAGCATAGATATTCTACGGTGGGTGAACAAATTACTGTTGAGCAATTGACAGAATTGAGCATAATTATGAGTATATCTAGGTATGATCATGTATATAGGCATCACATCCAAGACAAGTAGACCGAAACGATTCTGCATCTACTACTATTACTCCACTCATCGACCGCTATCCAGCATGCATCTAGAGTATTAAGTTAAAAACAGAGTAACGCCTTAAGCAAGATGACATGATGTAGAGGGATAAATTCATGCAATATGATAAAAACCCCATCTTGTTATCCTCGATGGCAACAATACAATACGTGCCTTGCTGCCCCTTCTGTCACCGGGAAAGGACACTACAAGATTGAATCCAAAGCTAAGCACTTCTCCCATTACAAAAACTACCAATCTAGTTGGCCAAACCAAACGGATAATTCAAAGAGACTTGCAAAGATAACTCAATCATGAATAAAAGAATTCAGAGAAGATTCAAATATTATTCATAGATAAGCTGGATCATAAACCCACAATTAATCGGTCTCAACAAACACACCGCAAAAAGAAGATTACATCGAATAGATCTGCACGAGAGAGGGGGAGAAAATTGTATTGAGATCCAAAAAGAGAGAAGAAGCCATCTAGCTACTAGCTATGGATCCGAAGGTCTGATGTTGTTGCTGCGTGTATGGTGTGTTGGCTTGATGTGTGTGTGTGTGCGCGCACACACACACTAGCTAGGTGAGGATCATTGGCTCACTGCTCTCTCTATGTAGCTTCTTAGGGAAAAAATACTTTGCTGCTGGTATGCATCATGCTTCTAGCATCTTTCCAGGCAGGTAGATGTTTCCAAGTTCAAGAGAGAAAAGGTCCTTGCATGCATATACTTTTAGATGACACATGACCAGAAGTCTTTCCTATGAAAATCATGTGGCCTTGTGACACCCCGACCTTTTTCTTCAAAAATTTGTGATGTGTTTATGCATGTCTGTTGTGATGTGCATAGGAGCATGATTTGTTCTGGCACTTTAGGCATTAGCACACCTATTATACATTGCGCGCGCGTGCGTGTGTGTGTGTGTTTGAAGTGTCAGTGCTTGTGTGTAGGAAGTCTAATAGGGTGGGTTTCGATTTCTTTTGCCTTTCTGATCAGCCCAATTGGCCCGGGCTGCGTGTAAGCTTTGTCCTTAGGAGGAAACTGACCGTGCATCATCAGTTTATTACCATCAGCTGGATCTTTGAATCCATCTAACGCTCAACTTTAGTGACTGGTGTAGCGATCCAGGATTTTATCCTAAACTGCTATTAAACTCACAAGAGGGAACATTTTAATAACAAAGGAACTCTACCATGCTTTCTGATATATACTCCTGCATATATATATGGTGTACTAGAAGTTCCTATTTTTTAACAAATGCTTACCAGAAAATTGAATTGGCAATGTCTGCATAAATATGATGTATTAAATTATGTTTTGAGAGGGATTTGTTCATTTTCAAAACTAAGGAAATTGGGTGAGCTTAAAACACCCATTCACCAGTTCAGTGAACTTTTCTAATTGTATTTTAAATCCACAAGAGGGCAAAATCATTGCTCTTTCCCAGATCGTCTAAATCAGATGGGCGGGCTCCAAACTCCCAGTGCCATTTGTCGTTTTTGTGTTTTGATTTTTACTTGAGTGCCTTTGGACCGATGGTACTATGGAGAGGTGACATTAACACCATTGATGGTTGCTTCTCTCCTGTAGACTACATCTCCTTCTCCTATATGTCAATATATCAACAAAACAAGAGATCTATAATATCATTGTTTATGGAGTTCACAGATTATTGAAGATTTTTGCTGCCATGGAATTGTGAGTTTGTGACTATACATTCTTGTGTCCTACATGTGAATTGAACATATATTGTCTCTATGTGAATGTAAATATCCAGGTATGTAGGCAAGTCCTAACTTTTATGCACATATTTATCTATGAAATGCATGCAAGCAAATCACATCTTACAGACAATTGCCCCCTTATTGGTAAATGTGATGATTCTTAAATTAACCGGTTGGAGATCGGTAGACAGTCCGGTGTATTGATAACTGGAGTTTAGTGCTCAAAAT
>NC_057804.1:596258712-596271059 GCF_018294505.1 Triticum aestivum | reverse complement strand
ACCTTAGGAGGTTCGTTTCCTCCATTTTGCGTTACACCACACCCCTCCCGATCAACAGGACCCCCGTTTCGACCATAGGAGGTCCGTTTCCTCCGTTTTGCGGTACGCCAGACCCCTCCCAGTGAACAGGATCCCGTTTCGAACGTGGCCGGTGGAACACAAGGCAGTATCCTTCGTTCTGCGGTACGCCAGGCCTCGTTTCCATCGCCTGTTCCGTCCAAGCCCTCCCGATGAACATGACCGTGCATTCTGTTGCCTCCCGATGAACACGACGCATTCCGTCGCCTCCCCATGAACACGACGACGATGCTGTTTCTCCGTTCCGACCCAGCCAATGTACACGAGCCCTGGCCGTACGTATATATGCGCTAGTAGGCGTTCGAGACCCCCCCCCGTATGTACACATACGTGGCCATATTTTCTTTCTTGCACCCTGGCCGTTGTACATACATGTACATGCTACGTGCGCGCCTCTACTATGACACGTGCGTGCCTCTACTACGACACGTGCGCGCCTCCACATCCACCAGTATATATGTACGTACACGTTCACGACCAGAATGACAATGCTACGTACGCTTTGACCAGGTGGGTTCCGACTATCAGGCACTTCCTTGCCTGCAAAGATGTTGCTGGTGGGTCCCAGCAGTCAGGGGGTGAATGTTTTTTTTGCCCGGACGCACTTCCTTGCGTGCGAAGATGTAGCTGGTGGGACCCAGCAGTCAGGGGGGTGAATCGTTTTTTTTTGCCCGGACGCACTTCCTTGCGTGCGAAGGTGTAGCTGGTGGGTCCTAGCAGTCAGGGGGAAACTTTTTTTTTTGTGAAATAAGGTGGCCCGTCCGGTGGGTGCCTATTGTCAGGTGGAGGAATAATTATTTTGCACGTAATTAGGAGGCACTTCCTTGTGGCCGCCGTGGACCCAGCTGTCAGCCTCTCCACATACAGTACTCTTCCGATGGAAGTCGGTCGTTGACCACGCCGCGCAGAGAGCACCAGGGCGGTGGACGACGGCGAGGCCTAGGAATGGGACGACGCGGAGCCGGGGAAGACGCAGCTGTGGAAGCCCGCGTGAAGAGGAGTACAAGGGTTCACCGGTTCGACTGTAGTGTGAGGCTGCCATCGCCGCAGAATAACAAGGGGTGTGGGTGAGTGGAGGGATGGCCTGGCCAGCGGTGGGAGTAGTATGGGGGCGGTGAGGCCTCCGCTGCAGCACGGCCGGCCATGGGAGGCAGGAGCAGGCGGCACGACCGGCGCTGATTTGGGCGGCTGGACCAAGAAGAGTAGAGGTTGAAGAAGCACTACGGCCGTTGGATGAACATCGTACGGTCACTGAAGCTAGAATCATTTATTATTGAGTAAGTTGACAAAGCCCTTGGTACGCTCCAACTTAGTAGGCCCACAGGTCAGCCTCCGAAACGGTGCGCCCCAGATGTGAGGGGGAGGAATCATTTTTTGGGCGGCCGAAGCTAAGAATATCCGAGATTGAAGAAGAAGCACGACATCCGTTGGATAGACATCCAACGGCCACTGCTGCTAGAACCGTGTGTTGACTATAATAAGTTGAGAAAGCCTTGCATACATGTCAACTTATATTTTTAGGGGACGCGTCACTTAGTAGGCCCACAAGTGTGTGGCAGAGAACTTATAGCCCATTTGCGTTTTGTAAGAATGTACAACCCATTCTTGAATTCTAATGTAATTTACAACAACCCATTTATAGTTTGATAAAAGTACAACCCATTTTTAGCTAGGACAACGATTAATAATTTCAACCAACCGTTGAAGACAGAATTCAATAAAATTTCCCACATTTTTATGGGATCCGAAATATTTTTATCCCGAAATTTCTAGTCAGACTAAATATAAATTTGTATTACGTAAAAATCCAATGAAACATTGCGCGCGCAACAATGAAAATTTAAGATTTTCAAAATCCATAAATAATATTTTATAAACTAATTTCATGTTTGGTGCATTTTTTTATAGTTACTGCCCAGTTTTTATAATTACATCCCATTTATTAGTTTTTAAACCCATTTTCCTATTAAGCCTAATGCATCCCTCCTACGAAAGATTTGTAGCCCAGCGGGGCGGAGAATAACAAGTTGACCTTGCCTAGGTATTCCTCAAAAAGACGTATAGCTGGGCTAGCCATTTTCATCTAGAAAAAATTAGTATCTGGGCTGGATATCTGGCCTGGGCTAGACGGGCCACAGCCCGCCCAGTTAATACCCTGCTCTCCTCTGAACAACAACGAAATCATCGCCAAGAAAAACTCTGCAGTGCTCACGCCTCAAAAACACAAATACTGCTCGAGCTGCTTGGTCCCATCTGTCGGCCGCACCTTGTGCAATTCTCTCATTTATATTGACTACATATGTTGACAATGGTGTGGGACCGTGATGTCAGGAAACTAGGAAAAAGCAAAAAAAAATATAGTTGTACATAATAAGGAGGCACTTGCGTACGTACGGCTATGGCCCTAGTGGGTCCCTAGTGTCATCCAGTCAAAATAAACTCATCTCCTGAATCCTCATGTTCGTTGACGATGTTAACAATGCTCGGCGCCACGGCGAACGCAAAAACTCGAAGGACAACGGAGAGGGCCTCGCGGGCCCTACAGATGGTCTGATACAGCGCCCGCTGCTCATTCAGGAAACCAGGATCATCGGACACCTATGAGCACCTTCGAGAAACTGAGATGGCATAAAACGGTAAGGCGCGCTTGGGAGCTCTAGTTTATTTCAAACCTGTATTAACATACACAAGTGTAATTTACTTGTCATCGAAAACAATGCATAAAATACAGGCGTAATGAAACCGAGGGCCCGAGGTTTGAAAATAAAACCGGTGGTTACACGTGTAATTTGAGAGACCAGTGTATATTTTCGAGCACTGCTATATGGACAACATTACCAGACGATACATGCACGACATGCGTATCATGCCATCCATAGGCAAGGCTGAAACAGCAGCTAATGGCTGGATTAGCAATCGTCCGAGTGTCGTTAGCGTTTTTATCATGTGTGAAGTACTTTCGATATTTTACTAGTCGAAATCGACCAACCAAGCGCCTTCGCCCGAGACCATCTGCTTTAATTTACAAGCGTCAGTTTACAAGCGGTTTTGGTTGGAAAACGACGATCCAATCACAGCCTAATATCATGAGTTGGTCGGAAGATCATATGGTTTCACATCTAACTGGACCCAGTAATGCAACAGTTTTCCTTGGACACATTGGCTCCTTTTGTGTAGTTCAACTAAAATCAAAGTCGGAATAAAACCGAGCTTTAATTTTGATATCCCTGTAAGCAACAATAGGTATAAGGGAAACATCTAACTTATCTTGGATGGAAAACAAAGTAGGATAGTAGCATTTCTAAAACGGTTGCACTGATTCATATTAACAGAGACATTCTCTTGAACCAACATTCGTTAAAAATGTAATTTACTTTTAATAGTGGCATTGCTTCAATTTTCCGGCGGAATTCTTAGATTAACAACAGCAAAATAGCTCTATGGGAGATGCCAGCACCATGTGCATCCACACGTATAAATGGGTGATGCAGAGCATGTAGCCAAGAAGCCTATATGCGTTGGTCCCATATTTGTTCTCTTTGAACCTTTTTCCTATGTGAGGGCAGCAAATCTAGTCCTGCACAAACCACCCGACCCCCCAGTCTCTTTCCCTTTTCAACAAAGAGATCGGTTCCTTACAGATGTGTGTACTGGGTTACTGCCTTTTTCTCTTTTCAACCTACAAAGCGGCTGGATAGCCAGTCTATACTACTTTCTGCCCCTCCTTTCCTCATTGAACCACGTCCTAGATTCTTGCTCCAGCCCACCGCACCCTTCTTTCCTCTTTGAACCAAGACCTAGATTCGACTATAGATCGAAAAGGATCCACATGCAGGTAGAGCAACGTCGGTTTCAAAGAAGCTTATACCTTAGGGTCGTCGGGATGTGGCAAGGCGTGCGGCGGGAGGCCGGATCTGCCCACACTATGTATGGCAGTGAGTAAGAAGGGGTCGGTGGCCCTCCCGCACAGGCGCTGGGTGAAAGAGAACAGCGCAGCCGGCAGTGGATTGCCTCCCTCGCCGAAGGCGGTAGAGTGAACGCTGCACCTCCTCCCCTTCCCGGTGCGGTGGGATACAGACGCCTCCTTCATCAGCTGTGAGGGGGGAGAGAGAGACAAGAGGTCAACATAGTATTGTTTAGATCTGGTGAAGAGAAGGTGAGAGACTGTGAATATAACAAACCCTAGCAAATGAACACTGAGCCTCCAGCGTGTAACATATATGTAGTGCGGCGAGCGTCTGGAGAGTGCAAACCCTAGTGAACAAGCGCTAAGGCTCCCGCTTATATATATACTACTGTAGTACGGACTGAGCTCCAGTGCGTTCACTGCACCTGCTTTTGGCTGTATCACATGTGACCAGCCACATTTTGGGCCCACCTCACTACTAGGAAAAGGCCTACTAGTGGCGCACCATTTTTCCCTACTAATGGTGCACTACTGGTGCACCACCAGTACCACGCCATAGTATTATATACTAATGGCGCACCACTGGTGCGCCATTAGTATCTGGTATACTAATGGCGCACCACGCCGTGCGCCATTAGTATAGAGAAACATGCGCCATTAGTATGCCTCCCAGGGGGCCATATATACCCATGTGCTTTGGCATACTAATGGCGCACTGTGGTGTGATGCACCATTAGTATCCTTTGGCGTACTAATGGCGCACTGTGTGGCGATGCGCCATTAGTATCCTTTGGCATACTAATGGCGCACTGTCGGGTGATGCGCCATTAGTATTAATATTAGGTTTTTTTGTTTTTTTTCTGATTTTTTCACAGGTTACAAAATATATTATTTGACAGAATATAGACAGCACCACACAGCAACAGCAGATTCATCGAATACAATAGAAGGTAAGTCTCCGAATACAATTCATCATATTATTCTCCGAATACAAAAGACCGAACGAAGATAGAACATTACAAGTCTCGGAGACCGTGAGTAGCGAGTTTGTCTTCACATTACAAGTCGATATCGATCATCTAAACTACCATTACATAGAAGAGAGGTGCGGTCATCATGATGAGCATCATCGCGATGAAACTGGTCTTCACTCGGTTCCTCCAACGCTCCCACCTCTCCCCCGCTAGATAGCGGGCGTATCTAGATTCCGCCTCCGCCCTAGTGGTGTACCCTTTGTAACTGTTACCACTGAAATGGCGAACCTGTCTCCGACACTCCTCCCAGTCGTCGTAGACTCCGGGAACCTTACCCTTGTACACGACATACGATGACATCTCTATGCATAAGCCAAACAACACACAATAAATAAGCAATATATAAGTATGCAACAAAAGGATCGGAAGAGAAAAGCAAGATATTAATAGCACGATTCATGGTCCTACTAATAAATATCATCGATGACATCTAAGTTGAATGACTGTCCAAACCAAAGAGACATCCAAGTTCATTAAAGTTTAATTACAACATGAGCTAATCGATGTTTTAGAACTACAAATAGCATCACTACTTTCGACTCGACTCATGGGACCGGAGCGTGGATGAAGCCGCTGTCTTTCGTGATGGTCATGAAGTCGCGGGCGTTGTCAGCCTGCATTTGAAGCGTTGTGTCTATCTCACTGTTGGACGGTAGCTCTCTGAGGTAGAACTGCCCCAAGGTACGAAGGACATCTTGATGGATGATTTCTGCAAACTCCGACTAGATGCGAAAGAATTCTTGTCGGAGTTCCGTGTCTTGGATTGCTTCCAAGCTTGCGGCCCAATCTTTGACATTATTTGGCAGCAGAAGGTGATTATGGTCCCGTACAATCGCCCTCATGTGATGGAGGGCGTAGTAGGCATCCTTCTGACCGCCAGGCGGCTGCTTGACACAGGGGAACATCGTATTGTGGGTGAACACGTGCCTGCCGTACCTACGAACTGGCCTCTTAAAGGTGCCTCCAGATGTGGCGTAGCCGGGGAGAGCATCATCAAGAACTTTCTTGATATTTGTGTAGTCTATCTTGGAGTCACGGTCCAGGTCGAAATACGTGGCCGTGGAATATTCGGGCTTAAGAGGATGAGTGTGCAATGTGTGTCACTGCACAGAACACGGAATGTTAGAAAAAAAAGAACAATCAAAATCTAAGAAATCATGTGTTACGGGGCGGTGAGGGGATGACTTGGGAAAGTAAGGCACGATGAAGTTATCCTTATCTGGGTTTGCTAGAATGATGCCTTCGAGGTGTGAACTTGCGACTTGCCGATCCCCAGTGCTGCCCAAGATCTTGGCATGCATGTAGAAGGGGTCGACTATCACGATGTCCGGGGTCTTGTCTCGAATGATCCGCATCTCCATACTTAGCGAAAACAACCGAACAAAGGTGTAGTGCAACGGATGAAGATTAAACATAGCAAAGATGTCATCAAACCACAGGACGATCATACCCCCGATGGCGCCATCTACAAAGCCCTTTCCTCTGGCACCTTGGCCACGAAAACCAGGTATGCCACATCATTCTGGGAGAGACGCATCTTCTCCAAAAAAGAACACTGTCATGTAGACTCTGCATAGCACCGGTTGCAGCATTGAGCATATTTGTCGGTTGCATCGCCCTACCCGCCACATGCACCCTCCTCGAGATATCCTTAGGTGAAGGTGGCCCGTCCTGAGCACGGATTGTACTCGGTGCCGGCTGGCTCGCACCGGCGCCCTTGTTAGTCTTTCGTTTCCGTCCCTTCTTCTTGATCTGTTGTAATGGGACCGAGTTCTGCTCATAGACCGCCTTTTTGAGTGTGTTGGGGCTGATAATATTTCACACCTCAGCTATCTGAGGCTCGGTGAAGGCGGGAGCTGGAGGCGTCTCCTGAGAACTGAACGCCAGACGATGCCTGTTGCAGTTGGATTTCTCGACCGTACCAGCTAGAACGCGGTCGTCTTGGTTGGGTTCTTGAGAAGGAGGCCCGCAGAACTCGTCACCATACCCATGCTCGGCAAAGTACTTATCAACGTTGGTAAATGTACCGTCGTCATTGTCATCGTCGTCCGGATCCTGTGCCATATGCATGTCCGGATCCTGTGCCATAGGGATGTCCGGCATGTCCGGTAGCATTGCGGCGTTCTTGCCATGGCTTGGCGCCGGCACGACTGGCGGTGTTGTCTGTGGGGTGTTGTCCCCCGCCCCCAAAAGAATCTGGTTCTTCGGCCAAAGCAGGGGCTAGTTTACGCAGGCTCTAAGGGTCATATCATCTTCTTCGTCGGCCCCAGCGGGTCGAATCGGAGGTAACACCTCATCGCAGCCTGGCAGCACCCGAACCAGTTCAACCCTATACACTGTGGGTGCAATCATATTTCCATGGAACACGGGGTTGCCCGGTTGAACGATTCTGCCCTTGGCAACATTGACCAACTTGCCACCCATGAAGTGCAGGAGAGTGCAAGGAACATCGGCGGCGCCCTGCGAAAACATGTAGGGCGTCAGGGATGCCCAGTCAAAGGCAAGGAGATGAAGTCATCGGCCGAGAGGCTTAGTTACCGTGATGCCGTCGAGCTCGGCTAATGTCGAGGCACCGCCAACGGTGGGCGTGCAACTGACGGAGGGGCCGCTTGCTGGTGAGGTGTCGGTCGGCGTACACCCAGGTGCGTTAAGCTCCAATGCCCGTGCCGGCGCCGAAGACACGAAAACCGCCTCCACCGAAGACACCAATGGCGCCGCCTGAGACACCAATGGCGCCGCCTGCGCGTTGTGCAAGTTGCTGGCCATGAAGCTGGGAACCGGGGGAGGCCCCTGTTGGCCGCCCGCAATCCATGTCGTCAGCCCCTGAATCAACGTAGGCACCATGGCGGTGAGTGTCGTTCCCAGTTGTACTTGCACTTGCTCTTGGATAATCTCCGGAATCCGCGCCACTTGTGCCGTGAGTGCTTCAACCTCGCGCGACTGGCTTTCCGAGCTGGTCTTTTTCTCCTTTTGCCCACCAGCGGTATAGTATGATGACCAGTTTGTGGACAAGCCTTTGCCGGCCAGACGACCAGCTGACGATGGCTTACTGAGCTTATCCTTGTTTTTCATTACGTTCAACGCCCTATTTAAAGGGGTGTCAAAAGGAGAGCTCTGAGACGACCCTGCGCTACTGCTTTTAGTGTCCTGCGGAAGGAACGTGAACCATTTAGAAAATATTGGGGATTAATAAGAATGCAACCATATGGAGCTAATTACACGGGGGTGTATTCCTTACCAGAACAAGCTCAAGCGCCCTAGTCTTCAGATCCGTGGTAAGCTCCTTTGTTACCAGGTCCTCCTTGTACCGGGCCCTAACATAGTTCCTGGTCTGCCTGTCACGGATTTCTCGAAGCGGGGCGGTAGGCCTTGCTGGGCACGCTCCGCGTCCTCCTTGTCCCATATAGGCTCCGCCACTCTGTAACCGCCGGGACCGAGTTGGTGGACCCCTAAGTTCAACTCCCGCATTTCTTTTCCCACTGACTTGATTCGGAGGTTGCGCTGCTCTCGCACTTGATCTTGAACTCCTTGTAGTCATCTTCGCTGATCAAAGGATATTTCGCCTTGATCTTCTCATAACTATCACCTTTTTCAATCATTGCCTTCACCGTGCTTCTCCAAGTAGACAGGGCTGTGCTCATCTTAGTGAGGGTGGCACTGTTCACTTTATTCCCTCAGAGGCGTGTGTTTGCAAAGTCAGCTGGGAACTTGTATCGTTCGTGCAGCTTCGTGAAGCGGAGGCTGCGCAAATCCCCTCGGTCCTTATGCCTTAGGTTCTCGGTGTTGATCAAGGCGGTGCTCCGGAGAATGCACCCGAGCTGAACCGAGTACCCCTTGACTAATTCTTTGGGCGCCGTCAGATGCCCGTCGGAGTTCACTTCAGTAAATTCCTCCATGATGGTGTCGAGCACGCTCGGGCGCTGGTCCTTTCATTGCCTCTTCGGTTGGCTGCCATCTGTGTGTGCACCGCCATCATCAGTGGTGGCATCCTCGGCGGCACCATCAGTGGTGTCATCCCCGACGCCACTAAGGGTTGTGTAGTCAGGATCAGTGTCTTCCGCGGCGTCCTCATAGCGGTCAGGTTCTTCCTCCAACTCCTGGGATGGCTCCCAGAATTGCTTGCCGCCCGAACCGCTGGCCTCACCGTTGTGGGCCATGTTTCGCCCTAAATAGGAAAAAAGTTTGGTCAAGAAGTTGGTTATTGTCAAGGAACAAGATCATGGTCTCATCATTTAGGTTTTGTTGACACCGAGGCATCCTAAAAGCTAAGCTTTTATCATTTAGGGTTTGTCGACACCGAGGCACCCTAAAAGCCTAAGCGTACATCATTTAGGTTCTCATCGACACCGAGGCACCCTAAAAGCCAAGGTTTCATCATTTAGGGTTTGTCAACGCTGAGGCACCCTAAATGCTAAGTTAATTTTTCGTCATTTAGGGTTTATCGATGCCGAGGCACCCTAGGTTGGGCCTAATCAGTTGGCACTAATCACTTGGCTCTATTGCCACCTATGTTGGGTTTATCATCTAGGGTTTATCGATGCTAAGGAGAATTCTAAGTTGGGCCTAGTCACTTGGCTCTATTGCCAGCTATGATTTAATGCAGCAAGAATAAAGGGGAAGTTGATCCAACTTAATTAAGTACTAAGATACCCCGGCCCATGCATTAGTAGCAAGTACCCCATATGTCCGATTTTTAGCAAAGTCATGCTAAAATTCATGGAAAATTTCAGCATGACCTTTGCTGAAAATAGGACATATGGAGTACCCGAATTTGCTAGAACAGAAGTTAATAGACATTCCAGCAAACTCAAGGGCCTCTCGGGGTACCTGCAAAATCATCACGACACGAAGGGCCTCTCAAGGACCTCAAGCAGCAGCGGCGTCTCCCAGGACCCCATTTTTTTGCTAAATTTCTTTGAGCAACAATCAGAGCAAAAAATTCAGCATATTTCTATACAACAGCACTATAAAGATGAAGAACAGTTCTACAGCAGCCCATTTATATACAACAGCATCTTTGGTCATACCAATTTCTGAAACAATTCAAATCTGAACTGTATCTCTAGTCATACAAATTTCTGAAACAATTCAAATATGAACTGTATCTTTGGTCATACAAATCGCTGAAACTATACAAATCTGAAATATATATTTGGTCATACAAATTTATGGAACTAATCAAATCTGAACCGTATCTTTGGTCATACAAATCTCTGAAACTATACAAATCTGTGGTCATACAAATTTACGGAACTAATCAAATCTGAACTGTATCTTGCGTAGGCACCACTACTGCAAGTGCCATACTACTCCAAGTGCTATACTACTACAGAGAATTATGCCCACTTGAGTTGGAGTTATTGACCTCGATAGACTCTCACTGGCAATAAGAGAGTAGCACTACTAGTACTAGCCTTGTACTACTTGTAATGGAAGAATATGACACAGTGCTAGTACATAGGTATAAATTATAATTAATAGGAAAATATCATCATAATAATACCATCATTCAATAGGAAAACAACCTTAGCTAGGTCAGTTCTGAACTACATATGGCAATCTCACTTTTAGGAAAGGAGGATCATCATACACATATATATGTATAGCAATTGACAGGAGCTTCATCATTTTTAGTAACAACAATACATATATAGCAATTGGAAGCAAACATATGTACACATAAGATAAAAATGTAGTGCTGAAAGTTTAATGCTTACAAAAGACTTGCTGAAATAGTGAAAAATATGGAGTCACCAAGCTCGCTAAGAAACTCCCAAAGTCCACTAGCAAATCCAAGATCTAATCCTGTTACACACAGCATAACAATATAAGATAATTAGGATAAGGATAGTAGGAAATGAAAAAGAAAGAGCTCAAAAAACAATCACAATAGCAAAATAATAAAAACCTTAGGTAAGCATTATCAGACCAGAAAACAAGACATGCATAGAATATATTTGAGAAATCAACCAATATTAAATGAGAACAAGCATGTAGTACTGACCACTACCTTGACAATCAGCAGTTTAACTCTGTTTTCTTTCTCGTCAACTAGTGAAATAACTTCAGAAGTCATGTAACCTGGGAGATGTAAGCAAACGATTTGACTTATATTTTAGTATTTGGTAGTCTAATCAGCAAGACAAAGTATGCAATGGAGATGCCCTAATGGAAGTATGTAGGGCGGACAAAGTTTTATTTTTAAGCCTTAAGCGTCTACATAAGCGGCTATGCAATGGAGATGCCCTAATGGAAGTATTCTAACTACTGGAAATATTCCACTCAACTGGTTGGGGTACTCCACAACACAGTGCTTTGTGTCTAAAATGGAGTACTTCACGGCACCACACATACTACAACAATTTATTTCTAGAAGAAAATAAATCCTAAAAGAAAAGAAATCCTAAAATATGGAGCAAGTCCTAGCAGTAGTAGTCCAACTAGATGGCCACCACTACTGCTCCTATCACTAGAGTAAACAACAGTTGTGTGTTCAACATCTTTACTAACAGTAAATTGGCAGTACTCCATTATCTACTCCTGCAACTTCAACTACAATAACATCCTACAACTACTAGAACAACATAAAACTACTATGCATCATCTTCCTACAACTACTCATCTTCAGCAGCACATGATACACGAAGCAAGCAAGCAACAACTTGTTACTGAATTCATGTTAAATTCAGGATGCACAAGAATAGTCTGCTAGAATATTGCTGGACTACAGTAAAAAAAACTTGTTAACTAAATTCATGTTAAATTCCTGTTTAGTTAAATTCATGTTAACTTGTTAATGTATCTAATCAACAAGACAAAGTTAGCGGAAGCAGAGGCGGGCAAGCGCAAAGCAGCAGCAGAAGTATGCAGGGCGCGGCCCGGGCGTACGCGCACGCGTGAGGGA
Source organism: Triticum aestivum (assembly GCF_018294505.1). Lineage (NCBI taxonomy): Eukaryota > Viridiplantae > Streptophyta > Magnoliopsida > Poales > Poaceae > Triticum > Triticum aestivum. The sequence goes on along the minus strand of NC_057804.1, from coordinate 596,259,136 downwards.
GCCGGCTGGCGAGCGGCAGCAGCGGTGCGGGAGGGCGCAGCCTGGCCGCAATGGGGCTTGCATGGGGCGGGGGATCAGAGTCCAGCGGCAGCAGTAGTTTAACAGAAGCAGCGATAGCGGTTTCGGCGGGCGCGGGCAGAGAGGTAGGTGGTGGTGGCGCGATAGCTGCAGGTGAAAGCAGCAGCGAGCAACGACAAGTTCGGGCGGCCGCGCGTGCTGTACAGGGATGGGAGCAGGGGGTCCGACAAGGGTTGTACCTTCGCAGCGGCGAGGAGGCACGATGGCGACATGGGCGACGGCGAGATCCAAAGGCGTCGGAGAGACGACGCGGGCTCCTCGTGGTCCTCCTCCTCCGGCTCGGGGCGTGGAGGCGCGGGGGCGGCGGCACGGGGGAGCTGCAGTGGTGGGGGGCGCTGGGCCGCGG
>NC_057804.1:596257683-596258387 GCF_018294505.1 Triticum aestivum | reverse complement strand
GCGGGGGCGACGGCACGAGGGAGCTGCGGTGGTGGGGGGCGCGGGGGCGCGGTGGCAACGGGGGTGGAGTCCGGCGGGGGTCGGGGCGGCGGCGTCGGGGCAGCGCGCGGGTGGATCTGGCGAGGGAGAGGGACGGGGACCTGGCGAGACGGAGAGGGAGGCATTAGCTAGGAGGGAACCTTACTAATGGCGCACCCCGCAACGGTGCGCCATTAGTATGTTTTTTAGATAGCAATGGCGCACCCGCGGTCAGTGCGCCATTAGTAATCTTTTTTTTTGATATAGCAATGGCGCACCAGCCAGAGGTGATTAGTAAACTATTTTTTATATAGCAATGGCGCACCAGCCAGGGGTACGCCATAAGTAATTTTTTTTTGTTGTTGCATCTAATAATTTTTTAGAGAATGAATATGAATATGAAACAGTAATAATTTTTAATAAAAACAATAATAATTTTTTAAAAAAATATCATCAAATTTGTTATTTGAAAATATTTATGAACATGAAAAAATATCATCAAATTTATTATTTGAAAATATCATCAAATTTGTTATTTGAAAATATCATCAAATTTGTTATTTGAAAATATAACCAATTTTTTTTGCAATTTTAGTTGTATTCATTTGTGACAGTGGAGCGGGTTGGGGAGGGTGCGGGGGGTCATCGGCGGCGGTGGAGCGGGGGAGGGTGCGGTGGGTCTTCTG
>NC_057804.1:596246043-596257442 GCF_018294505.1 Triticum aestivum | reverse complement strand
GCCGGTGGAGCGGGGGAGGGTGCAGTGGGTCGTCGGTGGCGGTGGAGCGGGGGAGAGGGTGCGGGGGGTGCTCGGCGACGAGCGGGACCGGATCCTGGCGAGGTGGGATAGCGATCGAGATGAAGGGGGATCGAGATCGAGTGTCCATGAAATTTAAAAATATTCACGAATTCAAAAAGTGCCCATGAAATACAATTGAGAAATGAAGGCTACAATTTAAATACAATCGATCTTAGCTAGCTATATGTTCACAATCTTCTTGCCCTTATTTTTCGTAAATGGAGTTCTTCTCTTGAACGGACGTCCTTTAGGTAGGGTGGTCCTGCTTCTTCTTGTGGTGTATGCTGATACTTCATCGTCGTCATCATGTTCCATCTTTGGGTCCCCGTACTTGTCGAAGTCTTGCTCATTGGCGACTCCATCCATTCCGATGATCTTCCTTTTGCCTCTCCTCATGACAACACGACTGGGCTTTGGCGGGTCGGTAATGAAGAAGCATTGGTCCACTTGGGAAGCCAGTACCCATGGCTCATTTTTCACGGTGACGTTTGCGCCCGCGGTCTTGGATTTGGCTTCGGGTATTACCATGGTGGTGAAATACCGGTATTCTTTTATGACGCTCTTGGCCCATCTGACACGGAACATCGGGACCTTCTCTCCAGCGTAGCTCAGCTCCCAGATCTCCTTGATCCTTCCGTAGTATCTGTCCTTGTCGTTACCGGTGTAGGATTCCATCGTTACCCCGGAGTTCTAATAACCATCTCTCTTCATGTCCTTTCCCTCGGTGTAGAATGTGTAGCCGTTGATATCGTACGCCTCATAGGTCATCAGGTTGTGCTCGGCACCCTGTGACAAGGCGAATATGAGTTGTTCTTCATGTAAAGGGTACGATAGAAGCTTCTGCTTGAACCAACGCGTGAAACATGAGTTGTGCTCTTTGATTATATCTCCGTCCGTCCTCTGTTGGCCTCGGTCATTGTACGTCTTCTCAATAAAGGTTATGTGCTCTACCACCCAAGGATCGACCACGTCTATGTGTTGTAGCGCGACTAGGTTTGCTCTTTCAAAGTCGGAGAGTCGACCCTCAAAGTCGACATGCATTTTGCGGCGACCCTCACGGTGACCCCATCCAGCGAGCCTGCCGAGGAGCCTGTTGACGGGCAGACCAACAGGGTTATCGATGCCTAGATAATTCGTGCAGTAGGAGATGCACTCCTCTGGCAGAAAGCCCCTGGCTATGCTTCCCTCTGGGCGTGACATGTTGTAACACCCCGGATACAACTTTCCATATTCATACCTCCAACTCTTGCCTTTTCCGGAGAGGCGATATGATATTTTCCGTCGTGGTTGGGTGATTGTCGTTTGTTTTGCATTTTGTTCATGCCATGCATCTCATCTCATAGCATCATGTGCATCGCATCCGCATGTTTTCATAAATCTCGTAGTCGTTCGTGGTTCCCGCGTCCCCCTTGCCTTCGATGACCATTCCGAGAACAAGTGTGTTTGCGTTTCCCTCTTGTCCAGCCACTAACCCCTTGCGCGCGTCCGAAACCTTTCCCGAACCCGACCTGAGCAGTCGTCACCGTTGGATCCGGATCATCCCCAGACATGTATAAAACATCTTCGTTTTCTTATTTGGACTTCCCTACCTATTTATTCTCATCCGTCGGATTTCGATCAGATGATCCAAACTCCCTCCTTTCCTTATATATAGAGCAGCCCCTAACCTAATCTGCCCCAACCCTAAATTCTAGGAGATTTGTCCCTGCCACCGCCGCACTCATCTCCCACCTCGGGATCCTCCCAGATCCCCTTCGCTCCAACCAGCCGCAGCCTCCTTCTTCCTCGATCTCCCCTGCCACCCAGTCCAGTCGATCCATCCATCCAGCCACCAACCAAACATCCCCACGGCCCTCCTCGACCAGGAGCAACCAGGAGCCCGAGCCCCACCTCGACTCTGGAGCACCACCGAGCCCCGTGCCTCTCCTCCAGTTCGCCTGCCGTCATCCCCGGTGAGCAGTTCTGCCAGCCAGGCCACCCCGGCCAGCCTCCGGCCACCTGCAGGCCGACCCCGTCACGCCCACAGCCTCTCCCGCTCGAGGGCTCCCGAGCACACCTGCGAGTTCTGGTCCGAACCCCGCCGTCCTCGTCTGTCCGTCGTGCCGCCATGGCCCGGCTTCTCTGTCTCCCTCCAACCACAGTCGCGCAAGCGCCCCGGCTCCACCCGAGCAAGCTGCAGCTCGCCGGAGCCAGCAGATGAGTGTTGTCCTTCCCTTTGCTCTTTCTTTTCTTCCGTTGCTCCCTCCTTCCTGCTCTAATCTCCCTCCCTTTCCTGTTCGTTTTCTTCTTTGTCAGGAAACGGACGAAGCTCGCCCTCTGCTGCCATGGCCACACCAACCGCAAGCCGTCGCCGGATCCGCCTCCATCGGCCTCTGTTCGGTGCGGCACCGTCGGGATCCGCTCGCCACCTCGCCGACCTGCAGCTTCCCGCGCTTGCCGTCCCCGCGGAAAGTCCCTAGCGCTACCTCCCTCTGTTCGAGCAAGGGAGACAAGCGGCGACTCTTCTACATCGAGCTGCTCTGACTCGAGCGCTCATGTTGACCCAGCGCTCACATGACCGCGCCCACTTCAAGCCGCGGCCCAGCCCCAACTCTCCTCTGCTCTGGCCCGAGGCCTTTGGTGAGCAGCCCCCTCGAGCCCCTCTGCCCTGTGCACTGTTAGGCCAGCCAGTTTCGGCCCATTCACTGTTTTTTTCTGCCGAATGATTTATCTATTTATCTAGAGACAGCAGTTTTTCAGAAAACCCCTTAATGTTCATGCATCAATAATTCACTAACCATGCATCAGAATTAAATAAACTATATATGTAAGATGCTCAGTTTTTTATGTACTTTCATAATACATAGTTTTCATCCATGTTAAAAATGTTTAAAATGCTATTTGTTTAAATTTTCTCAAATGACATGTTAAAATGATTTATTTCATAACTTAATAACCATAGCTCGGTTTTAAATAAACTTTATATGTAAATGGGGTGGAAAAATGCATAGATTAACTTGGTGCACTTTGTTTTACTGTTAAACAACAATAAAATAGGGTTTAGGGCAGAACAGTACCAAACTCAAAATATGCATATGGGATTTTTTCAGAATTGTTGTTTGTTGTTCTGGCCTCATTTAAACTTTCCTAAATAGTTAGTTTACTTATGCTTCACCTCTTGCCATGTTTAAAAACATTTAATATTGTTGGGTACATAAACAAGATTAAACTAAATATGTCAATGTGGTGTTTTGTCAATATGCAACTCGTTGCATATTGAGCTCCACTTAACTTGTAGTATGGTTTGTTGCATTTTGCCATGCCATGCCTATTTAAACCGGACATGCATCATACTTGATTGTGCATCATGCCATGTTTATGTGATGTTTGTTTACCATGTTGTTTCCTCCTTTCCGGTTTGCCTCTCTTGTTAGCTTCAGTTTCGTTCCGGAGTTGTGAAGATTCGTTCGACTATGTCCGTTCGTCTTCTTCTTGGACTCGTTCTTCTTCCTAGAAGGATTTCAGGCAAGATGACCGCTACCCTAGATCTCACTACTATCATTGTTATGCTAGTTGCTTCGTTCTATCACTTTGCTGCGCTACCTATCATTTGCTCTTCAAGTCTCCCAATTGCCATGTCAGCCTCTAACCTTTTCACCCTTCCTAGCAAACCGTTGTTTGGCTATGTTACCGCTTTGCTCAGCTTCTCTTATAGCATTGTTAGACAGGATTATGGTTGGGATATCACAATATCTCTTACTTAATTAATGCATCTATATACTTGGTAAAGGGTGGAAGACTCGACCTTATGCCTGGTGTTTTGTTCCACTCTTGCCGCCCTAGTTTCCGTCATATCGGAATTATGTTCCTTGATTTTGCGTTCCTTATGCAGTTGGGTGATTTATGGGACCCCCTTGACAGTTCGCTTTGAATAAAACTCCTCCAGCAAGGCCCAACCTTGGTTTTACATTTGCCTCACCTAGCCCTTTTTCCCTTGGGAGTCGCGCTCCCGAGGGTCATCTTATTTTTACCCCCCCGGGCCAGTTCTCGTCATGAGTGTTGGCCCAACCTGTCAGTCGCCGGTGGTCACCAGGGGAAACTCTGGGCTGGCCTACCGGAAGTTTGGACAATCCAGTGTGCCCTGAGAACGAGATATGTGCAGCTCCTATCAGGATTTGTCGGCACATTCGGGCAGCTTTGCTGGTCTTGTTTTACCATCATCGAAATGTCTTGTAACCGGGATTCCGAGTCTGTTCGGGTCTTCCTGGGAGAAGGAATATCCTTCATTGACCGTGAGAGCTTGTGATGGGCTATGTTGGGACACCCCTGCAGGGTATAAACTTTCGAAAGCCGTGCCCGCGGTTATGTGGCAGATGGGAATTTGTTAATGTCCGGTTGTAGATAACTTGACACCAGATCCAAATTAAAATGCATCAACCGCGTGTGTAGCCGTGATGGTGTCTTTTCGGTGGAGTCCGGGAAGTGAACACGGTTTTTGAGTTATGTTTGACATAAGTAGGAGTTCAGGATCACTTCTTGATCATTGCTAGCTTCACGACCATTCCATTTGCTCTCTTCTCGCTCTTATTTGCGTATGTTAGCCACCATATATGCTTAGTCGGTGCTACAACCTCACCACTTTACTCCTTTCCTTACCCATTAAGCTTTGCTAGTCTTGATACCCATGGTAACGGGATTGCTGAGTCCTCGTGGCTCACAGATTACTACAACAACAGTTGCAGGTACAGGTCATGCGATGATCTTGACGCGAGAGTGATGTTACTTGTTTTGGAGTGCTGCTTCGGCTTCTTCTTCGATCTGGGGATAGGTTCCAGGTCGGCAGCCTGGGCTAGCAGGGTGGATGCCATTTGAGTTTCTGTTTGTGTTTCATCCGTAGTCGGATGGTGCTCTTATGTAAGTTGATGTTGTATTCGTGTGGCATTGTATGCCTTTGGTATGTATCCCCATCTATTATGTAATGTTGATGTAATGATATCCACCTTGCAAAAGCGTCTTCAAGATGCGCTTCTATCCTTGGTGGGACCTTTGAGTTCCTTTAGGATAGGGTCACATCTTGGGCGTGACAAGTTGGTATCAAAGCCTCGACCAACCATAGGATCCACCTTGATTGTTGGCCGTTGTTGAGTCTAGAAGAAAACTATTTTGATTCTTAGGATTATATATATGGGAGAGTAGGATTCTTTTTACTCCTTAGCCCCCTTCGTCGCTTTCGTGAGGACTCTCGACGTAGATGTTTTATCTTTCCTCTCCTCAATATTTCACAAAAAAAATTTAGGATCACGTGAGTATCTTGGGATCGTTCCGATATTCTTGTGACGAGAACATTGTTCTTGGTGCCTCCTGACATTTAGGGGTTGTGGCAGTGTCCCGGGGAGTTGAGCTCCGAGGTGTTGTCGTCACACTTTTATCGTTGCAGTTCTGGAATACCTGAGTTTTGCCGTCATCGAAAATCTCTTTTATGCAGTTGTTGGTGAGATAACCTCGACGTCACCCAGTACTGGGGAGTTCGGGAGTATTGCCATAACTCGTATAACGGATGCTTTTCGAAGGTTGAGGTACATGATTTCCGGAGTTTTCTTGGTTATGTGTTGACGGATGGATACAGCTCGATGTAGGGATTTTTAGTTTGGGTGAGATATATTTCTTCCCCTGTATCCCCAACACCATATTGCATAACCAGAAAGTTTCGGGAGTTTATAGGTGGGAATTCAAGTAGCTCCTAGAATATCTTTCCGACAGATGCATGATATGGGATTGGGTAAATCTCTATCATATGTTTGTTCCGGCTTATTCTGCAAGCCAAATCCTTTGTTTTGTTTTATTTGTGGTATTCGAGTTGCTTCGAAGTCAAATGTTGAATCCATACCTTTCCTAAACGGTGTTCTCATATTGCTATGTGAATACTAATCCTTTTGATCATTGAGGTTGTCATGTTAATTCTTTTCCAACCGGTGCGCTTCTCTTCGAGATGATCCCATCATTCTCCCCATCCACAAGATCAATTCTACGTTTTTTCAATGGTGTTTGTTTTGTTCATCCCAAGTTGTCTTTGTTTTTCCCCACCCTCCCACCCTTTTCTTCAAGGACTCATTTATTTTAATCAAGTATCCATTTATTCATGTGAAGTCACTTCACTCTTTTCAATCAATGTTCTGATCCGGTGATCCCTCGTGAAGATGCTCACGAGCTTCAAGTTCATCATCCTCTGTTCTTTTTCTTCTCCGGTGGATCCAATTCAAGCTTTCGGTGTTGATCATATTCCTTTCCTCGTGTCAAATGCTTTCTCATGCCGGTGCACCTCTCAATCACTCACCACTTGCTATTCATTTGTTCCAGAGTGTTGAAGATATCTCAGAAGATTTTTGTTTCCATTCTTAATCCGTTCAAGCTATTTGGAGATTGTTATCGCATTCAAGCCATTTAATTCAACCGGTGCAATCTCTCTTTAAAAGCATTTCCAATGGCGATTTCTTTTGAGTGAGCCCTAACCCACAGGTCTTTTCCTAGGATCTTACCTGACTCTTCGAATTATCAGGAGCGATTCGCAAACTCTTTTCAAGTGTGACATAAGAATGGATCCCATCAGTCACATGCCTTCACCAAGATTGCTTTCAAATTATTTTGCATTGTTGGCTCAACCTCTTTGTTTTTTTCATTCTCCGGAGTATCTCAAATATTCATGGTGGTGTTTCTCGTCGTCATTCTCAACATTTGAAGACCAAAGAAGAGTTTTCCTCCAAATCTTATCCGTTGTCTCAAAGATTCGTGATTCTAGCTTGATACCATCCTCATAATTGTTTTTGATTGTGACAATTCTTTTTTTACCATCCGGAGCATTTCATGAGTTGTTTTCCATTTCTTTCCTCCGAATCATGTCATAATTATTCATTCTCAGTGTGTAGCTATCATTCTCCAAATCTTACCAGGGAATCATTCAAATACCCTCTAATCAGTTCATGATCTCTTCATTCTCATGTATCTAAATCCCCTCAAGTATATTCATTCGTTTTCTAATTCTTCCCGGTGAATTGTGCCTTTGCTACTTTCATTTTCAATTCTTATGGTGGTTCGTTCAAGATTTCACTTCCTTCGTTATCATATCAAATATTCGTTGTTTCCAAATCCCACCGGTGGTTCCATCAATACCTTCTCAAGTTTGCGCTATATCTCTTTTAATCCTTTCTACGGGAATAAGTAGTGTGCCAAATTCATTGCTTGTCATCAATTGAATTTGATGAAGGATAAGCATACAATAAATCTTATTCTTATTTCCTCGAGGTGATTCAATTCTTTTATTTCCATAGTTCCAAGTTCTCTCTGCTATATCATCGTGAAGCTCCATCTAAATCATTGCAAGGCTTCACCTTGTGTTTTCAACTTCTCTTTCTTTCTATCATCCTTTTATTACTAGAGTTCTTCATGGAGGATCTACATGGTGGTTCATCAAGGATTCTTTTCATTCTTCATTTCTTCTTCAAGACTTCTCTCGAGGTGATGATCCTCCAAGCTATACTCAAAATTAAACATGGTGCTCAACACATGTTTTGTTTTGAGGCGTTCAAGTATTCTTCTTCTTGCATTTGGAAGTCCAATTCTTTCTACCTTAGCTTTTGAGATGGTGTTATATCATTCTTGGCAATTTCCATTCAGGTTTCGCGATTCACATGTTGTCAAAAATGAGGTATTTTAAAACTATCAATCTCTTCTTTGGAGTTATCTTAGTATAGATTTCACCTAAAGCCTTCCCTAAGGAATGTTGCTATTGTGGTGATTATCAATGGTCCAAGTTATCTCTCTATCATCTTGGTGGAAGAAGTTCTTCATCTCGTTGGTGTTATCAATTATATTAATTGTTTTTGTTAGTGGCAGATTTTCACCTCAAGTTTTGAGATGTTTCCATAAGCCCACGAGGATCATATCCTTTCATATTGATCTTCCAATAACTCTGTTATAACCTTCTTGAAGGGTGCTTTCCAAGCTCATTTGTGGCTGAAGTTGGCATTTTCTTCTCCATTCTTTTATTCCAATGATCTATCTTCTATTCTTTCTTCCGGAGGCATGGTGATGTTGCTCTCTTCACTCATCATCTCGAATTGTGAGGATCGTGTTTTTTCATGCTTATCCATTTAACCGGAGTGTTGTGTCATCTCTTCAAGTGCTTTTAATCTTATCAAGTTTTCCTTCTTCTTTTAGTCGGAGTGTTGCCCAAATTATATCAATCTTATTCCTTCTCTATCTAGTTTTAATTGGAGTGGTTTCAATATCTATCTTATCACTAAACCTCTTGGTTCTTGTCGTATCCCTTGTTCCTCTTTTCTAACGGAGTGTTTTCAACTTTGTTCATCTTCGTTGTTTTCTTTCTTTCATTTTGCTCAACCTCTCAAGGTTCATGGTTTCGCTTGTTTGTCGAAGAAGCAACTTAGTTTACCTATTATCTTCCTCTTCGTTTTCCCTCCGGTGCCATCCTAGATCTCGGGACGAGATCCTCTCATAGTGGTGGAGTGTCGTAACGCCCCGGATACAACTTTCCATATTCGTAACTCCAACTCTTGCCTTTTCCGGAGAGGCGATATGATATTTTCCTTCGTGGTTGGGTTATTGTCGTTTGTTTTGCATTTTGTTCATGCCATGCATCTCATCTCATAGCATCATGTGCATCGCATCCGCATGTTTTCATAAATCTCGTAGTCGTTCGTGGTTCCCGCGTCCCCCTTGCCTTCGATGACCATTCTGAGAACAACCGTGTTTGCGTTTCCCTCTTGTCCAGCCACCAACCCCTTGCGCGCGTCCGAAACCTTTCCCGAACCCGACCCGAGAAGTCGTCACCGTTGGATCCGGATCATCCCCAAACATCTATAAAACATCTTCGTTTTCTTATTTGGACATCCCTACCTATTTATTCTCATCTGTCGGATTTTGATCAGATGATCCAAACTCCCTCCTTTCCTTATATATAGTGCAGCACCTAACCTGATCTGCCCCAACCCTAAATTCTAGGAGATTTGTCCCTGTCGCCGCCGCACTCATCTCCCACCTCGGGATCCTCCCAGATCCCCTTCGCTCCAACCAGCCGCAGCCTCCTTCTTTCTCGATCTCCCCTGCCACCCAGTCCCGTCGATCCATCCATCCAGCCACCAACCAAACATCCCCACGGCCCTCCTCGACCAGCAGCAACCAGGAGCCCGAGCCCCACCTCGACTCCGGTGCACCACCGAGCCCCGTGCTTCTCCTCCAGTTTGCCTGCCGTCGTCCTCGGGAAGGAGTTCTGCCGGCCAGGCCACCCCGGCCAGCCTCCGGCCACCTGCAGGCTGACCCCGTCACGCCCATAGCCTCTCCCGCTCGAGGGCTCCTGAGCACACCTGTGAGTTCTGGTCCGAACCCTACCGTCCTCGTCTGTTCATCGTGCTGCCGAGGCCCGGCTTTTCTGTCTCCCTCCAACCACAGTCGCACAAGCGCCCCTGCTCCACCCGAGCAAGCTGCAGCTCGCCGGAGCCAGCAGATGAGTGTTGCCCTTCCCTTTGCTCTTTCTTTTCTTCCGTTACTCCCTCCTTCCTCCTCTAATCTCCCTCTCTTTCCTATTCGTTTTCTTCTTTGTCAGGAAACGGACGAAGCTCGCCCTCTGCTGCCCTGGCCGCACCAACCACAAGCCGTCGCCGGATCCGCCATTCGGCGCGGCACCACCGGGATCCGCTCGCCACCTTGATGACCTGCAGCTTCTCGCGCCTGCCGGCCCCGCTGCAAGTCCCTAGTGCTGCCTCCCTTTGTTCGAGCGAGGGAGACAAGCGGCGACTCTTCTGCATCGAGCCGCTCTAACTCGAGCTCTCGCGTTGACCCAGCGCTCGCATGACCGCACCCACATCAAGCCGCGGCCCAGCCCCAGCTCTCCTCTGCTCTGGCCCGAGGCCTTTGGTGAGCAGCCCCCTCGAGGCCCTCTGCCCTGTGCACTGTTAGGCCAGCCAGTTTCGGCCCGTTCACTATTTTTTTTCTGCCGAATGATTTATCTATTTATCCAGAGACTGCAGGTTTTTCAGAAAACCCCTTAATGTTCATGCATCAATAATTCATTAACCATGCATTAGAATTAAATAAACTATATATGTAAGATGCTTAGTTTTTCATGTACTTTCATAATATGCAGTTTTCATCCATGTTAAAAATGTTTAAAATGTTGTTTGTTTATATTTTCTCAAATGCCATGTTAAAATGATTTATTTCATAACTTAATAACCGTAGCTCGGTTTTAAATAAACTTTATATGTAAATGGGGTGGAAAAATGCATAGATTAACTTGGTGCACTTTGTTTTATTATTAAACAACAATAAAATATGGTTTAGGGCAGAACAGTACCAAACTCAAAATATGCATATGGGATTTTTTTCGAATTGTTGTTTGTTGTTCTGGCCTCATTTAAACTTGCCTAAATAGTTAGTTTACTTATGCTTCACCTCCTGCCATGTTTAACAACATTTAATATTGTTGGGTACATAAACGAGATTAAACTAAATATGTCAATGTGGTGTTTTGTCAAGATGCAACTCGTTGCATATTGAGCTCCACTTAACTTGTAGTATGGTTTGTTGCATTTTGCCACGCCATGCCTATTTAAACCGGACACGCATCATACTTGATTGTGCATCATGCCATGTTTATGTGATGTTTGTTTACCATGTTGTTTCCTCCTTTCCGGTTTGCCTCTCTCGTTAGCTTCGGTTTCGTTCCGGAGTTGTGAGGATTCGTTCGACTACGTCCGTTCGTCTTCTTCATAGACTCGTTCTTCTTCCTAGCGCGCTTTCAGGCAAGATGACCGCTACCCTGGATCTCACTACTATCATTGCTATGCTAGTTGCTTCATTCGATCGCTTTGCTGCACTACCTATCATTTGCTCTTCAAGTCTCCCAATTGTCATGTCAGCCTCTAACCTTTTCACCCTTCCTAGCAAACCGTTGTTTGGCTATGTTACCGCTTTGCTCAGCCCCTCTTATAGCATTGTTAGTTGCAGGTGAAGTTCAAGATTGCCCCATGGTGGACAGGATTATGGTTAGGATATCACAATATCTCTTACTTAATTAATGCATCTATATACTTGGTAAAGGGTGCAAGACTTGGCCTTATGCCTAGTGTTTTGTTCCACTCTTGCCGCCCTAGTTTCCGTCGTATCCGAATTATGTTCCTGGATTTTGCGTTCCTTACGCAGTTGGGTGATTTATGGGACCCCCTTGACAGTTCGCTTTGAATAAAACTCCTCCAGCAAGGCCCAACCTTGGTTTTACATTTGCCTCACCTAGCCCTTTTTCCCCTGGGAGTCGCGCTCCCGAGGGTCATCTTATTTTTACCCCC
>NC_057804.1:596237252-596245743 GCF_018294505.1 Triticum aestivum | reverse complement strand
TGTCAGCCGCCGGTGGTCACCAGGGGAAACTCTGGGCTGGCCTACCAGAAGTTTGGACAATCCGGTGTGCCCTGAGAACGAGATATGTGCAGCTCCTATCAGGATTTGTCGGCACATTCGGTCGGCTTTGCTGGTCTTGTTTTACCATCGTCGAAATATCTTGTAACCGGGATTCCGAGTCTGACTGGGTCTTCCTGGGAGAAGGAATATCCTTCATTGATCGTGAGAGCTTATGATGGGCTAAGTTGGGACACCCCTGCAGGGTATAAACTTTCGAAAGCCGTGCCCATGGTTATGTGGCAAATGGGAATTTGTTAATGTCCGGTTGTAGATAACTTGACACCAGATCTGAATTAAAATGCATCAACCGCATGTGTAGCCGTGATGGTCTCTTTTCGGTGGAGTCCGGGAAGTGAACACGGTTTTTGAGTTATGTTTGACATAAGTAGGAGTTCAGGATCACTTCTTGATCATTGCTAGCTTCACGACCATTCTGTTTGCTCTCTTCTCGCTCTTATTTGCGTATGTTAGCCACCATATATGCTTAGTCACTGCTACAACCTCACCACTTTACTCCTTTCCTTACCCATTAAGCTTTGCTAGTCTTGATACCCATGGTAATGGGATTGCTGAGTCCCCGTGGCTCACACATTACTACAACAACAGTTGCAGGTACAGGTCATGCGATGATCTTGACGCGAGAGCGATGTTACTTGTTTTGGAGTGCTGCTTCGGTTTCTTCTTCGATCAGGGGATAGGTTCTAGGTCGGCAGCCTGGGCTAGCAGGGTGGATGTCGTTTGAGTTTCTGTTTGTGTTTCATCCATAGTCGGATGGTGCTCTTATGTAAGTTGATGTTGTATTCGTGTGGCATTGTATGCCTTTGGTATGTATCCCCATGTATTATGTAATGTTGATGTAATGATATCCTCCTTGAAAAAGCATCCTCAAGATGCGCTTCTATCCTTGGTCGGACCTTCGAGTTTCTTTAGGATAGGGTCGCATCTTGGGCGTGACACATGTTGCAAACGTATCCTTTGATGACACCATTCATCCTATCGAACAACATCATGCTGTGCAGGAATGTCGGCCCGAGTTGGATGATATCCTCCACAATATGGACCAGCAGATGCACCATACCATCGAAGAATGCGGGCGGGAATTACATCTCAAGCTCGCATAGTATCACCACAATCTCTTCCTGTAGCCTTGTGAGTTGCCTCACGCCAACCGACTTCCAAGAGATGACGTCGAAAAAGTTGCATAGGCCAAATAGCGTTTCATGGACGTGCGCGTCCATGATCCCACGGATTGCAACTGGAAGTATCTGTGTCATCAGCACGTGACAGTCGTGAGACTTCATCCTGCTGAACTTCTGCTTCGCTGGGTCTAGGTATCTGCTTATCTTCCCTGCGTAACCGTAAGGAAGTTTTACTCCTACGAGGCAGGTGAAGAACTGATCGATCTCCTCCTGACTTAGAGTGAAGCACGCAGGACACTACTAGGAAAAGGCCTACTAATGGCTCACCTAATTTGGCCATTAATGGCGCATTAGTGGTGCGCCATTAGTGCCACGCCATTAGTATATTTTACTAATACTAATGGCGCACCACTGGATGCGCCATTAGTATCGCCATTAGTATGCCTCCCAGGGGGCCATGTATACCCAGGTGCTTTGGCCTACTAATGGCGCACAACAACAAGATTCGCCATTAGTAACTTCGGCATACTAATGGCGCACTGTTTAATGATACACCATTAGTATCCTTTGGCATACTAATGTTGCACTGTGATGTGATGCGCCATTAGTATGAATATTAGGTTTTTTTATTTTTTTTTTCTGTTTTTTGCACAGGTTACAAAATGTATAATTGGACAAAATATAGACAGCACACATCAACAACAGATTCATCGAATACAATAGAAGATTAGTCTCTGAATACAATTCATCATATTAGTCTCTGAATACAATTCATCATATTAGTCTCCGAATTGAAAATACCGAACAAAGATAGAACATTATATTACAAGTCTCGAGACCGCGAGTAGCGAGTTTGTCTTCACATTACAAGTCGATATCGATCATCTAAACTACCATCACATAGAAGAGAGCTGCGGTCATCACGATGAGCATCATCACGATGAAACTCGTCTTCATCCGGTTCCTCCAGGGTCCCTCCCCTCTCCCGCTAGATAGCGGGCGTATCTAGATTCAGCCTCGGCCCTAGTGGTGTACCCTTTGTAACTGTTACCGCTGAATCGGTGAACCTGTCTCCGACACTCCTCCCAGTCGTCACAGACTCCGGGAACCTTACCCTTGTACACGACATACGACGGCATCGCTATGCACTAGCCAAAGGAAACGTTAGTACCAATTCACAGACAATACATAAGCAATATATAAGTATGCAACAGAACAATCGGAAGAGAAAAGCAAGACAATAATAGCATCGATTACATCTAAGTTGAACGACTCTCGAAACCAAAGAGACATACTACAAGTTCATTAAAGTTTAATTACAACATGAGCCAATCGATGTTTCAGAACTAGTCACAGCATCACTGCTTTCGACTCGACTCAAGGGACCGGAGCGTGGACTCCAATCGTGGGAGTCATGAAAGAACGGGCGTTGTCAGCCTGCATTTGTAGCATTGTGTCGATGTCACTGTTGGACAGTTGATTTCTGAGGTAGAACTGCCCTGAGGTACAAAGGACATCTTGATGGATGATTTCCGCAAACTCCGACTGGATGCGAAAGAATTCTTGTCTGATGTCCGCGTCCTGGATTGCCGACACACTCGCGGCCCAATCTTTGAGTTTACTCGGTAGCAGAACTTGATGATGGTCCCGTACGATCGCCCGCATGTGATGGATGGCGTAGTAGGCACCCTTCTGACCGCCAGGCGGCTGCTTGACGCAGCAGAACGTCGTATTGTGGGAGAACACGTGCTTGCCGTACTTACGAATAGGCCTGGTGAAGGTGCCTCAAGATTTGGCGTAGCCGGGGAGAACATCATCAAGAACCTTCTTGACATTTGTGTAGTCTACGTTCGACTGATAGTCCGGGTCGAAATACGTGGCCATCGAATATTTGGGGCTTAGGAGGATGAGCGTGCAATGTGTGTCACTGCAGAAAACACGGAATGTTAAAAGAAAAACGATCGAAATCTAAGAATTCATATGTTATGGGCCGGTTGAGGGGAGGACTTACTCGGGAAAGTAAGGCACGAGGAAGTTATCCTTATCTTGGTTTGCCAGAATGACGCCTTCGAGGTAAGAACTCGCGACTTGCCGGTCCCTAGCGCTGCCCAAGATCTTGGCACGCATGTAGAAGGGGTCGACTATCACAATGTCCGGGGTCTTGTCATGAATGATCCGCATCTCCATACTCAGCGAAAATAGCCGAACAAAGGTGTAGTGCAGTGGATGAAGGTTCAACATAGCGTGGATGTCATCAAACCGCAGGACAATCGTACGCCCGATGGAGTTATCCACAAAGCCCTTACCCTCTGGCACCTTGGCCGCGAAAACCGGGTATGCCACATCCTTCTCTCCGAGACGCCGCTTCTCCAAAGAAAAACACTGTCATGCAGACTCCACATAGCACCGATTGCAGCATTGAGCATATTTGTCAGTAGCATCGCCCTACTTGCCACATGCACCCTCCTCGAGATATCCTCAGGTGAAGGTGGCCCATCCTGAGCACGGATCGTACTCGGTGCCGGCTGGCTCACACCCTTGTTAGTCTTTCTTTTACGTGCCTTCTTCTTCTCCTGTAATGGGACCAAGTTCTGCTCACAGACCGCCTTCTTGAGTGTGTTTGGGCTGATAATATTTCGCACCTCGCCTATCTGAGGCTCGGTGAAGTCGGCAGCTAGAGGCGTCTCCTGAGAGCTGAACGGCAGATGACGCCTGTTGCAACTTGGCTTCTCCGCGGTACCAGCTAGATCGCACACGTCTTTTGTTGGGTTGGGTTCTTGAGAAGGAGGCCCCATGAAGTCGCCATCGTACCCATGTTCGGCAATGTACTGATCGACGTTGCCAAATGTATCGTCATCGTCGTCGTTCCGATCCTGTGCCATATGCATGTTTGGATCCAGTGGCATAGGGATGTCCGGCACCGTTGCGGCGGTCTTGCCATGGGGTCGACTTGGCGCCGGCACGACTAGCGGTGTTGTCTTTGGGGTGGTGTCCCCCGTCCCCAAACGAATCTGGCTCTTCGGCCAAAGCAGGGGCCAGCTCAGGCAGGCGCTGAGGGTCATCACGTCATCATCGTCGGCCCCGACGGGTCGAATCGTAGGTAACAACTCGTCGCAGCCTGGCAGCACCCGAACCAGTTCAACCCTAAACAAGTTGGGTGGCATCTGGGTACCGTGGAACAAGGGGTTGCCCGGTTGAATGATTTTGCCCTTGGCGACATCGACCAACTCGTTGTTCATGAAGTGCAGGAGAGTGCACGGAACATCGGCGGCGCCCTGCGAAAACATGTAGGGCGCCCAGTCAAAGGCAAGGAGATGAAGTCCTCGGCCGAGAGAGGCTTAATTAGTTACCGTGATGATGGCTTCGAGCTCGGCTAATGTCGAGGCACCGCCAACGGCGGGCGTGCAGTTGACGGAGGGGCCGCTTGCTGCAGAGGTGCCGGCCGGCATACACCCGGGTGCATTAAGCTCCCATGCCGGCGTTGGAGACAGCAATGCCGCCTCTACCGGAGACACCAATGGCCCCGCCATCGCATTCTGCGAGTTGCTGGCCGTGAAGCTAGGAATCGGGGGCGGCCCCTGTTGGCCGCCCGCAATCCACGCACTCAACCCCTGGATCAAGGTAGGCACAATGGCAGTGATCGTCGCTCCGAGTTGTTGTTGCACTTTCTCTTGGACAATCTCCGGAATCCGCGCCACCTGTGCCTTGAGTTCTGGAACCTCGCGCGCCTGGCTTTCCGAGCTGGTCTTTTTCTCCTTCCGCACAACAGCGGTATAGTATGACCCCCATTTTGTGGACAAGCCTTTGCCGGCCACACGACCAGCTGATGTCGGCTTACTAAGCTTATCCTTGTTCTTCATTACATTCAACGCCCTATTTAGAGTGGTGTCCCAAGGGTTGCTCTTAGTCGACCCCGCGCTACTGCTTTCAGTCGCCTGCGGAAGGAATGTGAACCATTTAGAAATTTGGCTTCATTAATTAGAATGCAACCATATGGAGCTAATTACGCGGGGGTGTATTCCTTACCAGAACAAGCTCCAGCGCCCTGGTCTTCGGATTCGTGGTAAGCTCCTTTGTTATCGGGTCCTCCTTGTACCGGGCCCTGACATAGTTCCTGGTCTACTTGTTACCGCTGTATTTCTCGAAGCGGGGCGGTAGGCCTTGCTCGGCACGCTCCGCGTCCTCCTTGTCCCATATAGGCTCCGCCACTCTGTAACCGCCGGGACCGAGTTTCTGTTCCCCTAAGTTCAACTCCCACATTTCTTTCCCCCACTGACTTGATTCGGAGTTTGCGGTGCTCGAGCAATTGATCTTGAAGTCGTTGTAGTCATCTTCGGTGATCGAAGGATTTTTCTCCTTGATCTTCTCATAACTCTCACCTTTCTCGATCATTCTCTTCACATTGCTTTTCCAAGTAGACAGGGCCTTGCTCATCTTCGTGAGGGCAGCACTGTTCACTTTATTCCCTTTGAGGCTTCTGTTTTCAAATTCAGCGGGGAACTTGTATTGTTCGTGCAGCTTCGTGCAGAGGACGTTGTGCAAATTTCCTCAGTCAGGATGCCTCAGGTTCTCGGTGTTGATCGAGACGGTGCTCCAGAGAATGCACCCGAGCTGAAGCGAGTACCCCTTGACTATTTGTTCGGGCGCCGTTGGATTCCCGTCGGAGTCCACTTCAGTAACTTCCTCCTTGAGGGTGCGGAGCACGGTCGGCGCCGGTCCTTCCGTTGCCTCTTCGGTTGGCTGCCATCTATGCGTGCGCTGCCATCATCAGTGGTGGCATCCTCGGCGGCACCATCAGTGGTGGCATCAGTGGGGTCATCCTCGGCGGTACCATCAGTGGTCTCAAGATCGGTGGGGAAGGTGGCGTCCTCATACAAGTGAGGTTGTTCCTCCATCTCCTGGGACAGCTTCCAGAATGCCTTGCCGCCCGAACCCCCGGCCTCATCGTTGTTGGCCATGTTTCTCTCTAAATAGGAACAAAGTTGGTTATTGTCAAGGAACAAGATCATGGTCTCATCATTTAGGGTTTGTCGACACAGAGGCATCCTAAAAGCTAAGCTTTTATCATTGAGGGTTTTTCGACGGCGAGGCACCCTAAAAGCCTAAGCTTTCATCATTAGTCACAAGTACCCCGGCCCATGCATTAGTCACAAGTACCCCATATGTCCTATTTTTAGCAAAGTCATGCTAAAATTCACGGAAAATTTCAGCATGACCTTTGCTGAAAATAGGACATATGGAGTACCCGAATTTGCTGGAACGGAAGTTAATCGACATACCAGCAAACTCAAGGGCCTCTCGGGTGGACAAGGCAAAAAAGGCCTCCATCACAACATGGAAAATACATTGGCATGTGAGGAGGTGAAACAATATATGCATCTCCAAGCAGTATCATTCAACATTTTGGACAAACCACTACAAGCAACATGAGACAATGAAAACAATTGCTACCAATGAATCTACACTTCTATAAGAAAATAAATCAGAAACTTAGTCTGTCATCATTAGGCAGCCACCAATAGTTATTCCGTTATGTTAAAGCAGAAATAGAAAAATAGACTGAAAACACTAAAATCAGAAACTTAGTGCATGATACAGATGCAAAGTAGGTTCAGAGACAAATGAAGACCATATGGTAAGTACAGCAAGCGAAATAGGATCACCAACTAATAGCTAAATGAAAGGCATATATATGACAGGCATATTTTCCGGCTACAAAGTGTTGTGGCAAATATGCCAGGCACCACAATGTGATCACAGAAACAAAAAAGCCTCAAACCAGTTATTCTCGCATGATAATATGAAAATGCATATGAAAATGCATACTATCCATATTTCGGTATAAAGTCATTATTCCATACAGCAGGCAGCACTGTCACCACAAATCAGTTATTCTAGCATAATATAAACAGACAGTTGAACTAGATGATCTCACATCGATCAACCAACGGGGATAAACAGCACAATCAAATACCTTTTTTCCAAAGCTTGCTTTTAGTACTCCTAAAGTGTTTTACCGATTTAGTATTAAGTTGTAGCATCCACTTGTTTAGCACCGAAAGATTATTGAACTTCCTATACTAATAAGACTTACTAGAACGTGTGTGCAGTCATTTAGAAGTATCCACTGCCATGGTGCATAGATCATTTTAGAAGTTTTGACTGACAGAGTACATATCTACAGGCCTTTATGTACAATCTAAACTGAAACTGCAAACATTCCATGCTGCTTCCTACCAAGATGTCTGAAGATTAAAACGATAAAATGGTTTGAAGAACTATTCTTGCTTGATTAAATGGAGAAACATTTTAAGTAGTGACTGCCATGAGTGTGGCAAACCATGAGCATTATGAATTCCTGGAACAAACCTACCACTGCTAGAACGCTTTATTTGATGCATTTTGTATCCCAATTGCAGAACCATGGATGAGAGGTAATTCACTGGAGACGCCGAGCCATGGAGAACAGATTTGAACAGCAAGGGGGAGAGGGGGAGAGGAGGAGGGGGAGCTCACGGGCGGTGGTGTGGACGGGGCGACGAGGTGGGGCGACGAGGTCCGGGTGGTGGTGGTGCGACGAGGTCCGGGAGGCGTCGAGGTCCGGGTGGTGGTGGTGCTCCGGCGATGGTGGTGTTGACGGGGCGGCGTCCGGGCCACCGGCGACGAGGGCGTCGAGGCAATGGCGTCCAACGAGGTGGGGCGACAGGGAGAGCGGCGCCGAGGAGACGAGGATGACGGGGCGGCGGGGCGGCCGCGTCGGGAGAGGAGAGGGCGGCGTCGCGGTGTCGGGGCATCGGGGCGGAGACGAGGACAACGGGGCGGCGTCGAGGCAGCGGGGCAGCGGCGTCGAGAGAGGAGAGGGGAAGGGGATCGAGGGAGAGGGCGGGGGAGAGAGAGGGGATAGGCCGGGGAGGAAATATGGATGGGGGCGGCACAATTCTAATGGCGCACCACCCCTCGGTGCGCCATAAGTACATCCATACTAATGGCGCACCTCGCCCTGGTGCGCCATTAGTATTTTTTTTTTGATTTCTGCTCGAGCCAACAGGTTATCTTCCACCTGACCTGATCCACATCAAGTTCCCTCTACTAGCTCGACTGGTCAGCAGCCAGTTCTCACGCCAGGAGGTCTTGGGTTCGATTCCCAGGCTCCACAAATTTTTTTATGCATTTAAAATGCTGTTTGATACTTATTTGTGTTTAAATATGTTCAAACTTGTTTAAATCATAACAGTAATATTTATTTTATAAGACAGTAATAATTTTTTTAAAAATATCATCAAGCAGTAATG